>NW_012107587.1:105573-147509 GCF_000951045.1 Mandrillus leucophaeus | reverse complement strand
ACTCAGCTTACAGAGTTGCTGTAAGGATTAAATAAAATCTATTCCCCACTTCCAGTTTATCTCCACATCAGTAAAAGTCTGCAGCATGCGGGAATCAAATTTGAATCCTCTTTCTCCCTTACTTTGCCTCCCGTTCAACCCATCAGGAATTCGTGTTTTATTCTATGCAACTCCACTCCATATTGGCACCTAATCATCTGGCCCAGACCACCATCACCTCTTGCCTGTATTATTAGAATAGGTCCAAGCTGCCCTCTCTGCTTCCTTCTCGTCTCCATTAGCTTCATGCTGCATTCAGTAGACTAAATGAAAGCTATGTCGTGTCAGCCTCGGGTCCAACCCTTTAATTGCTTCCGACTGCACTTAGAGCCCTTCTGGGCCTGTCCTTCAAGGCCTGCAGTTACCTGGGAGCTGCTCCTGCTTCCCTCCTCACGCCATACCATCCACCTACAAACCTGCCCCAGCGCAGTTCCCCACATGGGTCAAATACTGCAAGTCTCAGGACTCCTAACTGTTTTTCTCGTTTTTCATGTGTCTAGTTCTGGTGCATCTTGCAGGTGTCAGCTTAAATAACCTTTACAGATTTCCCTATCTAAATTTGGTCTCCTACCTCTCAGTTTTCCTTTTCATGGCATCCCATTGATTTCCATCAGGGCATTCATGACAATTTGCAGTTAGATGTTTGCTGACTTACTTTCTGTCTCCTCCATTCGAATTTAAGGCATCAAGTCTGTCTTGTTAACCATTAGATTTCTAGTACCCTGGCAAGTGGGTGTTTTAAAGTCTCGATTGAATAGATAAATAGATTGATTCATTTTTATAAAATTACTCGGCACACATTGGCCTGAGAAATCTCACTAAGTGACAATCCTTTTCTCTTTCCAGCAAAGTATGTGCTCTATTAGGTCTCAGTTCTGGTCGTGATTATGAGCTACCCTTCATGTTATACTGATTGTGAAATGTTTTACGTAATTAACCAACAATGTGGTTTTCTTCCCAGGCTTGGAGAACAGATTTACACTGAAGAAAATAAACCAAAGCCCGGAGTCACTCATTTCCCCTGGACCTTCTAAGAACAAAGAAAAAATGCTCTCTCTCTCTCCTTCTATATATATACACACACACACACACACACACACACACACACACACACACATGATTATTTGTTTATTTTGGTAAGATACGGTTATGCTAACAGACTGGTGAATGTAACATTAATTCAAAGAGGATTAGAGAGTAGCTCCTACACAAGAAAATGTGACATGCAATAACATCATATACCTCGTATAAGAAAGAAAATTGAAAGAAGACTTTCCATTTTTGACAGTAATCTGAAAAATATATATGGCAATACTAATAAGTTATGAAGCAAACCAAAAATTAAAAAATTATAATGCAAAATAGTTCATCAACCGTTTTAGATGAAGCAGTGATTTCTCTTTCAATTTTTTTCTGTAGAAAATATTATTAAAATGCATTCAAATAAAGACTCAAGGAATATGTGGTCTAAAGGTAGGAAAAATAATTATAGAATTGTGATAGGCAGTTACTAAGACACATACCTCGTATTCTCTTTCTGGATTTTGTGAGTGATGTTTGTGGGTTTTATGGCCATTGACAAATATATAATTTCTTTTATTTCCTTATTCACTTTCTAATTCAAAATTTATAATTTTGTATTCTTTTTATTCAAAAATTTCCCCAAATTTAAGACTACTGAGGCTTCATGAAACCTGAATCTTCCCTGATGCTTGGTGAGATGATACAGATTAAGTATTGTTTTCAACTGGATACACTGGAAATATATTCTTGTTTTTGTTTTCTTTTTAGTTATGTTAATTTGTTTTTTAAAAATGACACAAAGTGGCCTACACAATTCCAACAGTAGTGGATTCAATTTCAATTTCTTAATTAAAAAATATATCTTATCTTTTAGAGAAAGGAGTAAATACACATAGTAATATTTTTCAAAGCCAAGAAGAAATGGAATAAAAGAAAATACTGTTGGAAAAAGATCAATCTAAAAGTTAAATTAATACGCAGAATGCAGTCTATGACTTCATCTAATTTTATTAGAAGTTCATAAAAGTTTATGTCTGAGCTTCCTAACAACCAACAATAAGAGAGAAATTCAGACACATGAATCAGATAATCTATTACAGAAAAAAGAAACAAAAAAATTGAAAACCTGTTTGTTTATGAAAAGCACAGTTCAGATTTATTTCTGGACTTTAGATACATGCTTTTCCTTGGTAGCTGATGCGGAAAACACTCCATAAAATGATATGAACAGCATCATCAACTACATTTTCAAGTAAAAACAATGAGTTTCAAAAATTTTTGTCTAACACCCTCTGACGAAGGCTAATGGTATAAGTAAAATTTAGGAAAAACAAGCTCTATTAACTGCCCAAATAATGTATCCCCCAGCCCTGCTTCACAGGCCCCTGCTGCTAGTATTCCAAGAATAGAGTGTGTCAATGCAAAGTACTGGTTTTCACGTTTTTGCTTTGGCCTGGGAGGATATGAATTGTGACTAATCCACATGGTTGTATAGATGAACTACATATCTTCATATGCACATGTGCTGGGTTGGGGCAAAAATATTCCAAAAGAGATGAGGAGCTTCATGAAGCGTTTGCCTGAATGTCTTCAAACTAAACTTTCTGGCCGGGCGCAGTGGCTCAAGCCTGTAATCCCAGCACTTTGGGAGGCCAAGACGGGCGGATTACGAGGTCAGGAGATCGAGACCATCCTGGTTAACACGGTGAAACCCCGTCTCTACTAAAAAATACAAAAACCTAGCCAGGCAAGGTGGTGGGTGCCTGTAGTCCCAGCTACTCGGGAGGCTGAGGCAGGAGAATGGCGTGAACCCAGGAGGCGGAGCTTGCAGTGAGCTGAGATCCGGCCACTGCACTCCAGCCTGGGCGACAAAGGGAGACTCTGTCTCAACAACAACAACAAAAAAACAAAACCAAACTTAACTTGCTATAGTTGCAGAAGGACAATGAGCAAAGATAAGTTACTTTCAGGAACTTATCAGCATATCACCCAGGTCTTAGGCTTTAGAATTTTATATAATCTTTAAATGAGCATAAATATTTTCATGCTTTGCTGACAAAATATTTTTATTTAATTGCACCTGTACCTGTTAGAATGTGCAAATAAGAATTACAATGTTTTGCCGACTCCTACTTCCCCAAGTGAAAATTCCTAGGGTGGGGTCAAAATTTATTTTGCATAATTAGCTCAGATGAGAAGAGCTTTGTTTGCTGATTTTAGTTTAAGTGTGAAGAGGAACCTCTCTCTCAAGTCATCGGAGGTGAAGTTTGGACAGGTTCTTAGCTAGTAAAAATTTAGGAGTAGGGTCCCTCTAGGCCTATCATTATTTTAGTCATAATTTTTCTATTCTCGTGAGGAGTTTAGAGTGGTTCAGAAATGCTCTTTCAAACATGAATATGCTTAGGAAATGGTTATTTCCTTTTCATTCATTCAGTCATTCATTTCTTGAACAGAAATTGAGTGTCAACTATAGGATTATACACATTAATACCAGAGATTCTGAAGCCACTATGACTGTCATTTATGATCTGTATGATCTTGGACAAATTACTTAGCCTTTCTATATCTTTATTTCTTCATCTGCAGAGTAAAGACATTAATGTTAAGTATTTCACAGGGTTATAACAAGAATTAAATGAGACGCTACATGTGAAGCACTTTCAATGGTGTTCGGTATCTAGTAAAGTACTGGCACATCTACTATGTGCCAATGCAGGGGATAAAATAATGATAGAGACAGACATTATTCATGTTCTTACTGATTTTCGTAGCCATGAGAATGAGCCTGTCAGATCTCCGACTCCCAGGAGCATGCATGACCAGCTTCCCAACTGCTGTGCTGTAAAATCTATCACTGCTTTTGTGCAGAGGCCTTATGGCTGCTCCCTGTCAATAACCAAGTATAGCAGGAATACTAAGGCGGCACCATTCTTGGGAGACAGGGAACTCTTCTAACAGGTGACTGATTTTAGAACACATTGGTGCTTACTCGGTGTGATGGTAAATATTGAGTGTCAACTTGACTGGATTGAAGGATGCAAAGTAGTGTTCCTGGGTGTGTCTGTGAGGGTGTTGCCAAAGGAGATTAACATTTGAGTCAGTGGACTGGGAAAGGCAGACCCCCCCACCTCCCAATCTGGGTGGGCACCATCAAATCAGCTTCCAGTGTAGCCAGAATAAAAGCAGGCAGAAAAATGTGAGAAGACTAGACTTGTTTAGTGTTCCGTCCTACATGTTTCGCCTGTGCTAGTTGCTTCCTGCCCTCAAACATCAGAGTCCAAGTTCTTCAGCTTTGGGACTCGGACTGGCTTCGTTGCTCTTCAGCTTGTAGATGGTCTACTGTGGGACCTCACCTTGTGATCATGGGAGTCAATACTCCTTAATAAACTCCCCTTTATATATGCATCTATCCCATTAGTTCCATCCCTCTAGAGAACCCTAATGCACTAGGATTTAGGGATGGTAAAGACTAGTGGGGTAGATGTGATAATAAAAAGAGGTGACACAAGAAAACTCTTTGTGGTGATGTAATCGTCCTTTATCTCGAATTCAGTAGTAGTCGCACAACTCTGCACATGTGGTAAAATGACATGAACTATACACACATATTGCACCAATGCCATTGTCCTGGTTTTGAAATTATACTATGGTTGTGAAAGAGTTAACAATTGGAGAAGATCATCATCAATAATGGTAGCATAACAACCCTTGAAAACTCTTTTTCATTAAAGCAATGAGACAACTGACAAGCATCATCAGTGTCATTTTTTTTTTCCCGAAATCTGGAAATGAACCAAAGATTTACACTAATCTAGGGAGAGTTATTGAAGAAAAATGGCTTAATTCATTAACAAATGCAAGTATTTATTTTGCATTTTGACTTATTCTATTCCCATCCTATTCTAATTAGCTCTGTAGTAATCTTAAAATGGCCTACAATCACAGTGAAAATAAGGAGTCTTGAAGTTGCTGGATGGACACAAAATGAGTTTGGGGCCCCTTTAAAGCCTCATTCCCAGTTGTGACTATTTATCCGATTTTCTGGTTCCCTGGGAGACCCTACTTGCAAGGGTATCTTGACTTGACTTGAACCAGTGCTCACAGAAATTTGCAAAAAGACAAATGATGTTAAATATCTTTCCATGTGCTTCTTGACTATTTGTACACTTCCTTGGAGAAATATCTATTCAAGTCCTTTGCCCCTTTTTAATAGGGTTACTTGTCTTTTTGTTGTTGAATTGTAGGAATTCTTTATTCTGCATATGAAATCTTTTTCATATACATGATTTGCAAAGTTCCTTACAATTATGTATCCATAGGACAATCTTTCATTTCATGGACTTGAAAACAACAGCAATAGCAAAGCAATTCAAAGAGGCAGAAATATGTTAAGGATTCTATTTGTATGCACTATTTGTGTTGGAATATTATTTCTAATATTATAAAATAATAAACTTAACTTAGGTAAAGTTGTGAAGAATGTTCAACTTCTCCGTTTCTAGACCTGATCTCTTAAAACTTGAAGGGAACTGGTTGAGATACGGATCCATAAGAAAAAAGCTTCACAGACTCTAGGGAAGAAACATTCATTTTCTCTCTCCTGGATTATTTGGATGGTCACCGGACATTCTTTCTTGCCTCTAGTCTCTCTCACATTCAGTCTATCCTGCATACAAAATTGCCTCTTTTCAGGACACTAGAACTTCCCTGACCTTACCATTGAAAGCCATGGAGGGTGATCTGTAAGTACTGGAGCATAAAGGTAGAAAGGTAAAGATGTCCACATAGCAACTTCTATTATAAAAGAATCATAGTATACAAATTCCAAGATGCAACACACATACTCACACACACATACACACACACAGACATTAAGTCTAGTTTAGGTTCCCTCAGAAGAAGACTGAGAAAAATTTCAAATACAAATAATGTGCTTAAGTCGTGCAAAGAATACCAGTAGCCAGCTGGGAAGGTGATAGAGGAAAGACAGATAATAGACTATATTAACTTGAAACTTAGGAAATTTAGTACTGTTTGTATTTGAAGTTTTATCCACTGTAGAATTTTGAAACAGCAGTGCAAAATGTAATGTCTCAAAATTAGTACATTTGAGGTTCAAATTGGTCATGATTTGTGCCAACTCTAGAGAGCCATCTATTGGTTGCTCCCAACTTGAGCCCAGGTAAGTGAGAACAAACAGTAAACAGTAAGTCCTGAAGGGTACATATGACTTTGCACTCCGTAAAAAATTTTTAAAACCCAGTCTTAACTGGATCACATTCTAAAATATTCTGTATTGAGTCATTACTTTATATTCTCAACACCACTAAAACCCCAATTTGTTTGCCTCTCTGATCCATTATCCTAATACTGGTTTAATATGGTAGCAAGAGAGTGGTAGCAGTCCCATTCCTCACAATTTTCAAGATTAGTAGGTGGGTGGAAAAGTGTGAGTTTCTTTTCAAGGAAAATGAACAAGGGTCTTCATGTTGTTCATCCTAGAGTTAATTGCCAGTGCCAGAAGAATGTGATGCTCTGATTAGCCAGATCTAAACGGTGCATCAGAATGACAGCAGAATTGAGTGAAGTCAACAGCACCAGAAGCACACAGGCGCACACAGAAGCAGAGAAAGAGAGTCTGGGAGTTGTTCCTAGACTGATAGGACCAAGAGTCTTTACTAAAATGATGGAGAGTGGATGCTGGGGTGTGAAAATGGCAGACACCACCAAAATGTCTTACAAGGAAAACCATACATTGAATTAAGCTCAGTGTGTGTCCACCCATTTATGCTTGGAAATGCAATGCATCTTCTTTATATATTAAACCCATCTTTTATTCATAAATATGCCTTTACTGGGAATTTTTTAGATCACAGGCAAACTAACATACCTTAAGAAGACTGTCCAAAACTCACAGTCCAGAGATGATGTAGTATGAAGTTCAAGGTACAAGTAGGAAAAAGAAATAATCTAGAAAGTTTTACAGAAAGATGATGTTAAGCCAAGAAAAAATTATTATCTATTTGGACAAGTCTCCTAAAGAGAAAAGAAAGAAAATGGAAAAAAGGCATTTCAAGCGGAAGGAACAGCCTATGTGAAAGCATGTAGTTATGAAAAGATATGACTTCTCTAGGTTAGTGCAGTTTGATTTGGCTAGCATCTCAGGATTCAAAATGAAGGAGCAGCAAAAAATTAAAAAAAAGATTTTGGGAGCCAAATTATGAAAGTTTTATTTACATTGTGTTAAGGATTTATGCATTAACTTATTGCCATTAGGATCCACTTAAGGATTCTTAATAAGGAGGTTAGATGACAAGATGAGAATTCAGACATCCTGGGAATCAAAAGAAATTCTTTAATATATATGTCGTGATCCATCTATGCTAAAGTTTAGATGTAGCATGGACAATTCTATCTTTTCCTTCAAAATTGTTTTATCCTTTATTTATATAATGAGAAATATATTGTTTAGCCTTTTACTAAACACACACACACATACTCAATGCATTACTTACAACTGCTTGTTTTTATTAAAATGTTACTCATTTAAGTCCATCAAAAATAGTTACTAAGAAAAAAAATCACATGAAGGACAATGTTATTTTGTGAAATAGGGAGATATGTACTTTTTTATGTGGATGGATTTATTTCTGACTTAAATTACCCCTGTCACCAAGTAAGTGAAGGTAGAACCAAATTCCTTCAGTGCAATATGAATGGTAGCCACTAGAGGGCAAGCTTACCGCGTGCTGTGACCAGATACCACACAGCTGCTTTAAATTAGACCACATTTAAGCAACCTCCTCTGAGGTCACGAGGAGCCCATTACTGCAAAAGGAGAGGTCAGTCTCTCAAGTGACAGAGATGAAATATCATTTGAGTCCCTTTGAAGTCACGCTGACCAATTATACCCATCAAAGCCCAAAAGTAATGAAAACCAGAGAGGTGAAGGATATCATTCTAATGGAGATGACCTTTAGAGGGAGGTAGGAGTAAGTTTAACCAACTTTGTTTTTACGTGAAAGAGATGGGAGCATATTTCAAACTCATTGAATTGGCTTTGAAAGCGTGGTCTAACCTAGTGTGTTCCTAACAGAAATAGAACAAAGTGGGTGATGCTGTTTTAACTGAAAATCATGGCTAGTCTTCTGCTGAAGTATAACTCCTTAGGGAATATTCATTTTATGGAAGTTTATTTGTTTAGAAACGGATCCCTATTTGAACACAAGCATGACCATCCTAAGACAGCCTGTACGCGGTTAGCTTCATTTCACTTAAAGTGTGGGTGTTTTTTGGAAAGAGCAAATAGTTATACAAATACCAAATTTGCCTATAAAAATGAAGCCAGAGTTTCTCGAAGGGGGTCTGATGGGCTGCCTGCTTCAGAGTCACCTGGGGATAGTCGCTAAAATTTTACTTCATGAGTGCTTTTCCAGATCTTCCTAATCAGAATTTTTAAGGTAGAGTTTACGCATATGCATTTTTCACAAGAGCCTTTGGTGATTCTTGTCATATGCAATGATATTTGAGGGCAAATAAGTGTGGTATCTTTTGGGATACCGATATGAAAAATGGGTGAGACACCTGGCCCAGTCTCCAAAGTGCAGCCAAGGGTTATCTGTTTGCTGATATGCAAATACACATACTTTCAGCAAGCAGGCAAGGCCTCCCTTGTGCAGAACACCCATATTTGGCCGCAAACTCTAGTACACATTGTGTGTATGTGTGTATATTACTGTATTTTAATCTTCCCCAAACCAGTGAAGATATTGTTATTCTGTTGAGCAAATGACAGTGAATACAGCTTCAGAGAGGTTAAGTGACTCATTCAAAGTCACCTATTTAGAAAGCAGCCAAATGAGAATTAAAAGCAAGATTATTTAATGAAAGTTCTTTAGCTAAAAAAGGAGACAAGAAAGGAAAATCTTCAAACATTTATGTAGTTTCTTGTATTAATTCTCTCACTGCATGTTAGTCCTTGGTTATTGGACTCGATGCCAGAAAGCACTTCAACACCACCTTGAAATCTGCTGCAGTAGAATATTCACCTTATGTCCTGAGATCTGATCTCCAGAGTTATGCAGGTGAAAAGCTAACCTCTGACCTACGGTATGACTTTAGAAAACAGCATTAACTCCTGCCTCCATCCTGAAAGGAGGGATGAGGACTTCCTCATGGTTTTTCCCTTTGGGGGAAAAAATCCATTTTAATGGTTGCTTTGAATTACAGATGTGTTTGTAGGATTGTATAAACTATGGACTTCAGTATTTAGTCAAAAGAAGGTCAGGCACCTCATGGCTACCAAAAATAAAGTGAATAAAAATCCTGAAAACATTATCGTAGCATTTTTTTACATTTCTTTAAAGAATCATATTTCACTCTAGGGAGAGTGTAGCCATGAAATACTGTAGCATAAAGTGAAATATGTCTTTATTTTCTCTTCTTTTTAGTGGATTTGGCCATTCCTATTACATAAGAAAACATGTATCAGTAAATTCTATTTCATTTTAGCAGCACGAATCTAAATATGTCAGCTTAAGAACAAATCCAGATTCCATTTCTTTTATATATAATGCTGGTCTGCCCCACAAATAGTTGAATAAAGCGATAAAACACAAAAACGAAGTCTTAAAATCAAAGAATTTACAGAAAATTCCTCTGAAATCAATGCAATATTGACAGAGGTAAAGATAAATGATAGCATTTTGAGGTAATCTTTTAAAATGTTTAATGAAATTAGTATTTTATAAACGATAAATTAATATATATTTGTTTAAGGTAAAAATTATGTTTCCTTCTTTCTCTTCCCCTACGTTTCTCCTTCCTAACCATGCTCATGGTTCGCTGTGTTTCCTTTCATATCTATACAGATAAATCAATAGTTGAAGAAGGGTAAGTAGGTAAATTTAAAAATCTAAACAAAGTTTTCTAAACAAAATTAAAAAATGGTGTATCACTGAAGTACCTCTGCTTACTTTATTTGAATTTTCATAGTTCCAAAGTGCAAAAGGATGTCCTAACCTAAAGCAAAAGTATGACAAAGTAACCAACAGATGATATTATGTGTCATTTGTATGTAGCCATTTTAGACTTATGAATTAATTGCTTTATGTTCAGAGTTTGGGAAAGTAGCATATTCATACTATCACCATGTCAGTACCAAGGATTTACTTTCTCAGTGTCACACGAGGCAAAGTTACGCTGTGGTAATAACATATGACTCTAAAGTTCCAATGGATTTCAACAACAAAGGTCTTTTTCTCATTCACGTTATGTAGCAAACAGGAGTGGGTAGCTGCTGTATTCTAGAATTATTTGTATTCCTGAAAAAGTAGTAACAACATAAACATACACACATAAGTTATGATGCATTTACATGATGAAATATTATGAAACATTCACAAGCAGGTGATAGATGGAGCAGATTGTATTGTTAACATTGTATATTGTATATTTGTATATTGTTAAAATTTGTATTATTTGTATGTTGGTAAATATTTTTGTATATTTGAATATTGTTTGTATGTTTTGTATTTTTATATTGTTAAAAAATATTCACTTATCCTCCTTACACACCTCAGATCTGTTGACGTCAAGCTTGACCAAATAACTTAAACAGGGCAATAAAATGTGAGCAGAAGAGATTTTCACTCTCTGCCTCTTTTCAACTGAATCATCCACTGTCTATTTTTCTCTTCCCCTTGTGCCATGTGCCAGATGGTTTCTGTCCCATCAGTCTGTTCTCATGGTGGCTAATCATTTTGCCAGTGATGTGGAGAAAACTGAAAATAAACATGATCACAGCTTATGTGAAGCTCACCATCATGAATTAGTAGGTTTTACATAGTATATGATTTGCTTTCGTTTAGTCTACAGCCTTCTAGATGTCAGTTTGTTTTCTGGCACTGCTTCCTCCATGTCTTCTTCCTCATGATCTGGCACTGGTTTGGAAGCAGTCATCTCCATCAAGTCATCTTTTGTTAACTCCTCTGGTGTGATGTCTATTCATTTTTGAATTTCTCCAAGATTTACATCTTGAAATCCTTCACCTTCCCCCTATTTGTGTGTGTGTGTGTGTTTGTGTGTGTGTGTGTGTGCGCCATATCCACAATCTTTTTCATGATTTCTTTGAGTTGCTCTGTCGTACATCCTGTGAAGGCATGCAAAACATCCATGCTAGTTTTCTCTAACAGAAATTTATTGTTTGGGGCTTGATGGCTTGTCCTGTAACAACAATGACAGCTCAATGGTGTAATCCTTCCAGACTTCCACGATGTTTTCTCCATCTCAACTTCCTTTCATAGCATTGACAATTATTTCCATAGACTTACGTGTGTAATGAGCCTTAAAGGTCCTTATGATCCCCTGATCTAGAGGCTGAAATCGAGACATTGTGTTTGGGGGCAAATGGACCACTTGGATGGCTTCAGTGCTGAACCCATGGGGTCTCTGGCTGGTCAGGGCATTGCACAATATCAAAAAAACTTTAAAAGGCAATCCCTTACTGACAAGGTACTTCCTAATTTTAAGAACAAAGCATTGATGGAACCAATCCGGAAAAAGGGTTCTTATTGTCCAGGCCTTCTTGTCGTACAACCAAAAGACTGGTAGCTGGTGCTTATTATTTTCCCTTCAGACACTGGAGTTAGCAGCTTTATATTTATAGGTATTTCATTAAGTATGCTCAATACTTAATATTACACAATACTTAAATATGAACATGTTTCCAAGGTGCTCGATAAATGAATTAGAAAGAGCTAGCACAATGCTAAGTATCAAGCATGTACCCTAATGTAGGTAGCAGATAAGGGCAGATAAGGGCAGTCCTGATCACAAAGCAGGCTAGATTTATACAAAGTAGAGTTACCCTGTCCTGTCCTGCTTTATATCCTGGTGTTTGTTTATCTTCCTTATTAGTGAATGTCCTTTGTGGCATCTTAAAAGGACACTTTCATCTGCATTAAGAACCTGTGCAGGCAGATAGATACCCTTTCTCCTCAATTATTTTTTAATGGCATCTGAGATCCTGTCTGCTGTCTTAAGCTGCTTCTCCTGATCTTGACATTTTTAAAGCCAAATCTTCTACAATTATCACACCATCCTTTGCTGGCATTAAATTCGTCAGCTTCAGATGGTTCACCTCTTTTTTACTTTAAATTGTCATAAAATGACTTCATTTCTTTCTGGAGTCATATTAGAGTCTATAGGTATGTCTTTCTTATACCATATTAGCAATCACACAAAGGCTGCACGTACAAGTTAAAAAAGGTATTTCACAAAAAATGCAAAGTTTTCATGCCTGCTTGGGACAAATTCACAAATTTCCTTTTCATTTTCTTAAAACAATGGTCCTTATGCTGGATTCATTTATTTTGAAATGGCAGGCAGTTGCAGACATCAATCTACGGTACATATCAAGCAATTCAACTTTTTCTTGTAATATCATGACTTTTCTCTGCTTCTTGGAGCTCTTCTAGCATCACTGTGGCACTGCCCATGGATCCCATGTGTTATTCAAGGTTTATGGTATTGCAGTAAACATGATGAAAACTATGCAAGAACTGTGGGAGATCAGTTTTTACTAATAAACCATTTACTGGAGAGAGGAACGGCTCACTGGGAGACGATTAGCATCACATGGCATTTTCAATGGATACTCACAACACTTGATCTCACCACACTAGCAGCAGGAACTGGCTATGGAGTTTTGTAAAGATTAAAAGATATAAATACCTAACTCAGAGTATATGCTCAATACTTAACATTGCTGCTAGCCCTTTCTAATTCATTTATCCAGCACCTTGGAAGCATGTTCATATTTAAGTATTGCATAATATTAAGTATGGAACATACTTAATGAAATACCTAAGTCAGAGAGTATTGCCCAGAAATTCTCAGATATACAAATTACTGTCCTAGGCCGAAAGAATATTGACTCTTAAATAATTTTAGAAGAAAACCACCATAAAATTGGACAGCAAAGTCTTAAAGCAGCATTGTGAAATAATCTTAAGTTTATAGTGTTTATAAAAATCAACTAAATTTCTTTTTCAAGTAGTGACATACCTCTAAATTATTAATTATACAAGAAATAAAAACAGGACACTAAGACAATGAAGGGTAGTAAAATGGATAGAAAGAGCTTAAATAAAAGAAATACGAATGCTAATGCATCACAGTTAAATAGATGTTGTCCTGGATAATATTCATAAAATCATATTTTCTGTTATGTAATTGACACTCCTGAATATTTAATAATATCTTTTTGGCTATGATTTTCCTTCAGTAGAGGATATTTAGACATATACACACATTCTATGCCCTATATCAGGACTCCTTCTGTGGCTTTCAGCCATGTGCCAGCAGAGGCAAGTTTACCTCTCATGACATGTATCTGTTTCAAACTAGATAGGAAGTAGAAAAAAATGCCACCTATGGGTCTCAGCCTGGCTCATGTGAATTCCACTTACGTAACACGTTTCTCACTGGAATCACTAAAACAGCATCTTAAATGCTTGCTCTTTCTACATTCTCATTTTCTTGAAAATGATCTCTCATTGTTTTAGAATTATCTTTTAAGAACTGCAATCTTGTCACTAACAAAATTAAATCTAGGCCCTTAGCTTGTTATATTCATCCCTCCAAGATCTGGTTCCTGGCCAACTGTACAAGCTTTTCTTTTGCCCCTTCCTGCCTCTTACCTTCTACCACTCTTTTCAGTACATACTCCAGCTGAGATGAATTAATAGGAGTGTCCTGAACATGTCTTTTCCAGAGACTTCTTTTCTTTTATCCTCCAACTGATGCAGTATTTTTCATGATTCACCTCAAATATTCTAAGTCTGCTCTGACCATCTTTGTTTGCATATGCCCCCTATGTGTACAAAGCATCTTTTTCATATGTCAAGGAGAATATTCAAGGAGATTGTAGTGTAGCTGCCTACCCCAATAGATTATAAACCCTTGGAGGAAAGGTCTGTATTTTTCTCATTTCCTGTATTCAGATATAGCTTATTCTTAGCCAATAGAGAATTCCCAATAATCATTGAATGAATAAATGAATTCGTAATATATTTCTAAAGGAACTAATTTCTGAGCTCCTATTTCCTGGCTGCTTTGAGATTGATGGGAGTGAGAATGTTAAGAAAATACCTCCTCAACATAAGCACTAAAGAATGAGCAAGTGTTTAAATTTAAAAAGAGAGAGATTTTGAGCACAGAATAAAAGTATGTACACAACCAAAATGTGAAAGTATCACAGATTCCAGGAGAAGAGAGTTTATCACTGTAACTGAAGTAGAAGCTTTGGGCTGGCTAATCCTAGGTGATTCAGTTAGATTTTTTCAATAGAGTAATTTTAGTAGATTGTTTTCACCACCCTCCCCCATCCCCAATCAAGAAATTTAAATATTATCTTTAGGACATTTAGGAGTTGTTAAATCATTTGGCAAAAGTGAATGATCTGATAAAAGATTAATATTCCAGTGTACATAGTGGAGAGGGTCTAGAACAGGGTTGCTAATCATTTAAGAGAAGCAGGTAATATATTTCCAAACCCAAAAGAAAAATGAAAGCTGAACATTTTAAAAATATTTGCAATGTACTTGAACTGCCTATCATTTTCTGGCGAGATCAGCATGCTGATAGTTTGGGTTCTGAGGCCTCCGTCCTTGGTTTCTAGATGGCTGTCTTCTCCCTGGGTCTTCACACGATCTGTTCTCCATGTGTGTTTGTGTCCTGATCTCTTCTTAGAAGGACATCAGTCACGTTTGATTAGGGCCCATGCTAATCACCTCCTTTTAATTACCCCTTAAAGACCCTATCTTCAAATATGGTCACATTGAGAGGTACTGGGGATTAGGATTTCAAGATGTGAATTTTTTGGCAGGGTGGGTGTGGGGCACAATTTAGCTCGTAACTGTCAAACCGGAAAAGGCAGCAGAGCGTGAATGTGAACCCAGCCATCTGACTCCGGACTCCATGCCTCCTTAGGATCACACCTTCGGCCTCCACGCAGTGCGGCACCGGATGATGACTGAGAGGAGCCGGAGCACGGAGCTGGAGAGAACTGAGCTGCCAGGTGCTAGAGAAGCCAATTAAGACAGCAGGTCAAAATGAAGGAATCAGTCGAGGCTTTAATCACTTACTGCTAAAGGATAAGCAACAGGCTGAACTGGAGAAGGCGCTGGCTCCCGTTTCCACATTTCCCCCCATAGAATAACACCGGTCTAGGACCAGCTGGATTGGCACAGATTTGGGCGTTACCTCACCGCTGAGAGCCGCAAGAGAGATGGGAAAAGTAAGAGGGAGAGGCGCTAAGGGCAGAAAACTGCTATGTACTAAGAGTGAAGAAAACATGCCTTCCACGTCTCGCCGCTCCACACCCTCCAATAAGGAGACTCTGGCAGAGGTGCCTGAAGAAGTCCTGCCTGACAGGTGAGTGCCAAAGGCCCCTGATAAAGAGGCCGCTGAGTTGAGCTGCTTGTTCTGGAAATGCAGATTATGTGTAAAAGCTTGGCCAGTATGGAGGGTGGAGGGAGCTGAGTCCTGAAGTGTATTATTGACTTTACACCGAGTCTTGTTTGTGAGCGCCGTTTCCTCTGATGAATCTTGTGAGGTATAGCCTCTTGTAATTGCTTCTGGTTGGGCCTGGGTGATCACAAATAGGTTATGGCCAGAAACCAGATTCCTCAATAACTGAATGTTTCTGAGTTGAGGGAACCTCCGCTAGGACTCTGAGCCTGTGAGTTTCAGGGAATGTCATATTTATACATGTGGAGTGATTTTTTTTTTTCCTTGAGGTGCTTTCAGCAGGTCACGATGTCTGTTTTGTCTTCATCACATTCTTCCAGTGGCTTATTCTTACTGCCTTCTAGGTCTGTTAAGCCTGTACGGTGTTGTATGGGGCAATTAAGAAAACTATGTTGTCAGTGAAATCATTTAGGCCGGAAACCTGCTCAGCTGAATGCAGCTCAGCCGTGGCGGTCGTACTGACCTAGAACTAGGAGAGTTGTAACTTCTTTGGCAGATATCAGAGATGTCAAACATGGCCTTCGGAGCACAGCTCTGGCAATCTCCTCTTAATTTAAATGATGCTTTGGAAAGCCAATAAGTAAGTGTTACATACATGTGTAAAAGCTGACGCCTTTGGCTCACCCCTTCAGAAGATACTTTTTTTTTTTTTTTTCTCTCCAAGTAAAAGAGGCCTTTGACATTCCCTTATCCTACGTTTCTGCCTTTGGCTAACAAAAACTTTGTATGCCAGAGGGCGCTGGAGGGATCAAACCTCCGAGTGGCTTTATTCTTGGCATCATCATCGAGGTTTTCTTTACACTCATTCGTACAATGCTAACAACAGTCACATTGAGAGATACTGTCATCTCCATTTTGTAGGTGTTAAAAAAGCCAAAGATTGGATATTGATACCATTAATCCCATTAGAATATAAATTGAATAAACTTAGACTTTCTTTGGAACAAGCTCTACCTGGTTTCAAATAACAGTTTTGAGACTATGCATTGCTTTATGACCTTGAAACAAATATTGAAATGACCAACTATTTATTCATGCATTTATATTTGGTGGTGCTTCAGGCAGTGCTTGACACATAATACTTAGTAAATGCTGATTTTCTTATAGTTCTTTCCTGACCAGTACATGTGATATGGAATAAGGTATTTTCTCAACAATGCAGTGATTCCTGTTGATCTTATTAGTGCCATGTTTTTAAATTTTGCTCTTAGTTATTCACAGATTACTTTAGGATTTAAAAAGTTTCTTTGCTAAATTTTTATTTTAGCATATGATTCAACATTTACATGCCAAGATATCAGAAAGAAAGAAAAAATGAGGCAGAAGAAAGTTATAAAATTTTGCAGAGAGAATTAGGGCAGGCAGAAGCTTTTAATCTCAGGACTTTTCCCCAGTGGACACAGCAAGGGGAATATTATGTAAATAAGTGCACCAGATTATTTTGAGGAGCATTAAGAAAAGCAAGAAAATTGGCAAATGTAACTGCACAACAAATCTAACTTAGCTAATGCTGAATTTGAAAAGAGATGTTGAGTCTCTACTTTTAAAAGAGGAAAACATTATGAAACGATTGTAATTGTCCTCAATAAATATTTCACACTCTCTTAGCTGATGGTGATAGTTTTAAAGTCACTGATAAAAATAAGAGCAAAGGAATTTTTGCATAGTTACCCACTGAACCGAAAATGAAATAATGCAAATTGATAAAGCAGATATTTTTTAAATATATTTTCCTTATCCGTATAAAAATACAGTGAACTCTTCATATGAATCCTCTATAGAAGGAAATACTTGACATGTAATATGAATTATTAGTGATGAAATTCTGGCAAAAGACTTTAGGTAACTTCAAGTGTTTAGGATTTTAGGGAATAACTGCAAATACTCTGCATACATGCTTTCAAAGAGAATACTTCATAGTGTCTTTGGAGAGTGGTAGAAAGATACCAGGTAAATGTAGTTTGAACTATTGTGGACATTTGGGGGGGGTGTGTGTGTGTGTGTATGTGTGTGTGTGTGTGAAGGTCCTACTCATACATGCCCATGTTTGACTTTAAATATAAAAGTCTTTTTCAAATACTTGCCACTGACCACTCTGCACCTGCACTTAGAAATATTTACATGTGGTGGCCAGGCACAGTGGCTCAAGCCTGTAATCCCACCACTTTGGGAGGCCGAGGTGGGTGGACCACAAGGTTAGGAGTTCGAGAGCAGCCTGGTCAATATGGTGAAACCCTGTCTCTACTAAAAATACAAAATTCAGCTGGGTATGGTGGCGGGCGCCTGTAGTCCCAGCTACTTGGGAGGCTGAGGCAGGAGAATCACTTGAACCCGGGAGGCAGAGGTTGCAGTGAGCTGAGATCGGACCACTGCACTCCAACCTGGGCGACGGAGTGAGACTCTGTCCAAAAAAAAAAAAAAAAATTAAATTTGTTGTTTGAATTAACTTTTAATTATTGGATTTAACCTCTGTGAGAGCTAGAATTACATGAATTGTTTGCCATATAATAGGTGCCCAATAAATAGTGTTAAAATCAATTATTGAATATATTCTAATTAATAAACCTTTAAAATCCGAGTCATGAGGAAAAGAGAAGTGTTGAATGAGGGGTGGGAAATCTCTAAGAAACTGAATGCTGGGTGTGAGCAAGTTTGAAATCATTTCTAAGGAAAGCAACTTTGCAGAGGTAGATGAAAAAAAATCTTAGATAATTTATAGAGGCATTTGATAGGTTCCAGCATAAATATCTAGTTAGAAAATTATATTGGGTAATAAATTTCATTTTAAAGATGAGAGATAGAAGGTTATTTGAAATATATTTTCCTTACTCTCCAGAATGTTTCCAGTAAAGATGGGATGACACTGACAGGATTTTCCCCTTCATTGTGTAGCTTGTGAAGTAGGCTACTAAGTCAGAATTAAAGGCTTACTTGATATTTATTCCATTCATTACTGACATCCTTTGATTTGTAACCATGTCACTTCTAGGATTTTTAGATTCATACTTTGTCGTGCATTTTGCTCAAGTTAAAAGCCACTATACATAAATTACTGCTTCCCACCTGAGCTTTGAGAAGTGGACTCAGGTTTCAGGGTTATTTGACTACTACCTAGCTCAAGTCTTGGGCCACCATTACTTGTGCTAGAAAGGATTACTAACCTCTGCCCAAGGGCTGTAAGGCTTATTGTAGAATTCTACTTACCTATAGAATAAAGCATGATTATGGATTGTAGTATTGCTCATGGTGTGTGAGTAGCATTTATTTCCTATGGGGTTATTTCATTAAACAGTTTCAGTAATGCTGAGACTGTGTCTTATTATTTTTATTATTTTATTGTGTGTGACACAGGATACAGAACAATATTTGTTGAATCAAGAAATGATGTTAATGTAGAACCTATTAGGTTAGGTTCCCAAACCTAACCTTATCAAAGCTAAGCATTGATAATATGGAGAGTACATAGCTAGTATTTGTCCTCAAGGAGCTCTGAGGTTAATGGAGGCAATAGGTGTATATGATTATTGTACCAGATGATAACCCTACTGGGTCTGATACATATCCAGCTGCTAAAGAAGGACAAAGAAAAACCATTGAATTCAAATCAGTGAAAGTGGCAAGATGAAAGGTTTTGTACAGAGGATGATGCTAAAGTTAGTTCTTGAAGAATCTCTACTAGGGATTAGCCATGAAAAAATAATAACAATTGTTGACAAAAAAGTAAATACAAAAGTAGAAAAAATGTCAGGTTAGTAGATTTCTGAGTATTTCTTGGTGAGAAGCAATTCTCCTTTTCTTTTTATCTTTTTTATTCTTGATTTTCTATTTTCCACTTTATTGTTAGCACCAAACCACCAACTTCAATATATATTACCTCCAAAAGAAAATTCAATTACTGTATGAGTGTTTTGGGCTGATTGTGTCTCCCCTATATTTATATGTTGAAGTCCTAATACCTATTGCCTCAAAATATGACAGTTTTTGAAAAAAAAAAAAAAAGGTCTTTAAAAAGATAATTACATTGAATAAAGTCATTAGGGTGGGCCTTAATCCAATATGACTATTGTCTTATATAAAAATTGAAAATTTGGATACAGACACACACAGGAATGGCCATGTGAAAACTCAGGGAGAAGACAGCTATTTATAAGTTAAGGAGAGAGGCCTCAGAAGAAACTAACCCTGCTGATAGCATGATCTTGAACTTCTAGTCTCCAGGACTGTGGGAAAATAAATTTCTCTTATTTAAGCTACACAGACTGTTGTCCTTCATTGTGGCAGTACTAGCAGACTAATGCAATAAGAAATATTAGGTATCCCTCCTCTACTGGCATAAAAGATAAATTTCCTCACCCAAATAGTATCAAAATAAAGATTCTCACATCATCACTTTGTATTATGAAAAATAAATCAGAGCAGCTGGCACATTAGCTTCCTCTGGGTCTTAATATTCTCTTTGCTGTATTACTTGTGTGTTTCACTGAACTTCTTGCAGGGATTATCTGGTGCTAAATTGTTAACCTAAGTATGTGGTTTGATAGTATTAGTGCTAGTTTTTCTATGAAAGCATTCTTCATAAAGATTCATAGTCATTTGACTCATTTAATTAAAATTATTCAATACATTGATTTCCTGGTTACATTGAAGCTACATGTTCTAGTTTAATTTCTTAGAAATATTTCAAAATCTACTGAGACATATTTCCTTGAACAACTTGCAGAATCTTCCAGGAAATCTATTCTTACCACTCCAGCCCACATGGACCCTACCCCTCCTTGGGTTGAAGAAAATCTATTTTGCAGAATTTCACAGGACAGAATGAAGAGTATTTAATTTTAGTCATTCAAATGATAATGAATATGGAACTAATGTGACTGTATGGAACTAAATGTGATGGCTTTACCTTTAACAAAAGAAACCTGATATTCTGAAATCATAAATTAATACTTGTTATAGCTGAGTTTAGGTTTTTGACAGAGTAATAAGCTATATTAGTCTTTATAGGAACCAAATGATACTCATGTGTCCATTCATTACTTTCATTTGCATTTGTTATTATTTCAATTTCCACAGTTTCCAGCAATCATTGAAACCAATATGATGTGAATGAATTATATAGTCACTGAAGTGCTTCAGAAAACATGGGATTTTCACTGTAATTTTAAAAAAACTAAGAAAAAATTTAGCTGCTTCTTGTCCATATGTCTAAATTCCCCTCTTAGATAGTCCTTAGTCAGGTTCCAACCAGGAAAAAAAAATTCATCTTAGTATTAAAAATAAAAAAGTCAGTGTACTAAATACTGAGGCTGTGGAAAAGCAGAGAGGCTAGGAAGGAGATGGCAAAGCTACCCAGAGATGAGTAACACTGGGAAGGAGCAACTTTCTTGGAATGGAGTGACAATAGGAAGAGTCAGTGTCACTGAAAATCAGGGTATGGGATAACCTGGTAGAACATGAAAGTATGACAGTCTTGTCAGGTAGGGGCCTGAACTGAGGGAAAGATGCAGCCCCTACAGAGAAAGAGGAAGGTAAATCCTCTGGTTTCTTTCTCTTCTGCCCTCTACTCTTCAACTAGTTCCTGCAGAGGCCTGAAGGCAAGAAAGGCTGGTTAATTTGACTCATTGGTTTGCACATAACTGCATATTTGATCAGAATTAAGAAAAGATCTTGATTCATTTTCATGAGACTATAATTTAGAGTCTGGAAGTTGGAGATTAAAATAGAAATCAAAAGAAAGAAGTAACAATGGAAGAAACAAGAGGAAGGACTGGCAGGGAGAAAGCTTGGTCTTGGAATGAAGAATATGGGCAACAAAATAAAAATAAATCACATTGCAGATGAAAATAAGAACACAGACATCACCCACCCATTCATTCAGTCACTCATGTATTCGGTAAACATCCGATGAGTATGTCTATATCCGATGATATGAGTATCTCAGTATTTAGGGCTATTACCACAGAAGACCTTAGACTGGGTGGCTTAAACAACGACTTGTTTCTCGTAGTTCTGAAAACTGAGAAGCCCAAGATCAACGTGCAGCTCTTGTTTAGTGTTTATGGCAGGCACACTTCCTGGTTTGCAGGCAGCCATCTTCTCATTTTATCCTCACTTGGTCACTTGGTTGAAAGAGAATCTCTCTGTCTCTCTCTCTCTCTCTCTCTGTGTGTGTGTGTGTGTGTGTGTGCGTGTGTGTGTGTTTCCTATAAGGATACTAATCCTGTTAATGAGGGCTCTACCTTTCTGACCTAATGCCTTCTCAAAGTCCTAATACTGTCTCCCGATACCATTACATTGGGTGTTAGGATTTCAATATACAAAGTTTGGGTTGAGGCGGGCACAAACATTCAGCAGATAACAGAAGACCTATTATATTTCGTGTACTGTGCCATCAAGGAAAGCAAATATAATATCAATGATTGTCATCCCACAGTGTAGCCTTATAAGAGAAGCTGAACATATAACATCAAATTTAATGCATGTTCCTAAAGGCTGATGAAGACAACAATAGTGGGTTACTGGGCCTCAGAGGAATAGCAGCAAGATAGAATAAAAAATTAAAATGCCACTTGATTTTTGTCTTTGTAAAATTTAGCTAAATGAAGAAGAGTATTGAGAGGGTGGTAGGTTACTTCAATCAGGGAGAAGAGCACATAGATAAAAATAGAAGTACGAGAAAATAGAGCATTTTCACAGAAGTATAAGCTTGAAATTAATATACGAAAATATTCTTGAAGTTTTAGATAATGCTCTAAAGGTAAGCTGGGCAATGTCATAAGGGTGTTGTGGGATAAATTTTCTGTATTCTACTATTTCAAGCAAGTATAGACTATAAGAAACTTTTCTTATCTAGAGAACTTCAGAGATTTATAGCACCTGCTATCACAGACAATGCTACTGGCCCTTACATTTGAACATTTTACTCAAAGTTACTCAACCTCAAAAAACTCTTAGCATTGACCAGCCTTTTACCGCTGGTGCTGGTGGTCAGCTTCTATTTTAAGAGAAGGCATATGGTGCATATTATTTCGGATCCACATTCACTTGTTGAATCCTAATTCAAATGTTTCAGAATACAACTGTATGTCAAACTTATTTGATAGAATGCTCTCACCTCCTTTTATAAAGCTAAGCCATTACTCTTAAATTTTCAGAAATATATTCACTCTTTGTCCTTCCAATTGGCAAAGTCTATTGAGATTCTGACAAAGTAAAGGTTAAGTCCCATCTTAAATGGAACAGTTTGTCTTGGTGTGCCCTAGTGGCTGTCAGTTGTGGAATAAAGTGTGATGCATGAGATCATTATGGCCAGCCATGGAGCAAGTCATCAGAGAAGGCTGCTGGCACTGGTGGGTAGTCCAGCCAGACTCATGGAAGCCTCCAAAAGGGAGGAAATTTATACAATGGGAAGAACAAGGAAAGGTAAGGTAAACAGGGCATTGATCAAAGCAATCAGGTAACTTTTTTTTTTAAATGAGGCAAAATTGTTTTTAGCTTTTCTCGATATGTTTCTTGTCCTGGTCAGAAAACCTTTCAGGGCATGGCTAACATTAGAATGGTAAGGATCAGAAGCTAGTACATCTTGAGAGAGGGTACAATAAAAAAGGAAGAAAACAAGGCTGTTCTCTAAATATTTGTGTCATAAATAAGCGTAGATTGAAAATAAAGTCATATAACTTTTTTATGGACAATTAAAAAAAAATGGTGAAAAGCCATCCCAAAGTGACCTGTCAAAAAATAAACTGATAGTTCTGGTTTAGTATGTTGTTTAAAAGCTATTTCAGGCCCGTTAGAAGAACCGAAATGTTAAATTCTCTCATCTTGTTGATGTTTGTTCTCTGTGGAAGATTATCTTCTGATACAGAGAAGCTTAGAAGGGCCCTGACAAATTATGTGATGTGTATAGTTAGCTGTTTTGTTAACATATTATTCTACTAAATGCTAATTCTCTAGATATGCATGTGCTCTTTTGGGGTCCATGTGCCTCAGTAAGTTTCTCCTGAGTCATTTTAAAGAGGCTTCCCAGCATCATAGATCTGCCAACCATGGGAATGGCACCACCAAGAACCTTCAGGCTTAACAAAAGGGAACATTGCCCAGGAAAATCTGTACATTGTGTGCATTAAAGTGATCTGAAGCCATGAAGCAAAAACAGCCCACAATAGGTTGTATGGATATAATTTTTCATGGTGCCTAATCCTTACTTCCTTGGCAGTGGGGACATTTATATTGGGGTTGAGAGTCAGTATTTGCTGAGTAAAGGAAGAGGGTCTGGAATCACACACTTTGGTTAAGATCAGAATCTCCTTTTTTGCCCTAGTTTCTGGTTGTGTTTATTGTTCCCCTCTAAAGTGTCATTCTCCTTTTCCAACAGTCTCAGGCCCCCTTCAGAACTGTTCCATGCTGTGATTTCTCTTTCTTGAGGTTCTGTTCGCTTATTGTCTCTTCTCATGTACTACTTTGGCAGTAGTCAAGTGATCTAATACTTGTAGAATAGGATAAATCACAAAACTTCTTTAAAATTTCAATGTCTTCACTTATAAAAAATAATAATTATACTTCACAGGCATGCTGTGAAGATTAGATAATATTTATGTGAAAGTGGTGTGTAAACTGCAGAGGTGTAATATGAAAATATTATCATTCTGGTGTCTGTTGGAAAAAGCAATCGTATGTGCCCAGTCTTTCAACCCTGGCTCAGCCACAGAATAGTGGGTCTGGAGTCTGGAACACTTCCTTATCAAGAGATGAAGAGCCCAAAATGCCTGTGCCAGAAGTATCCCTTTGTGTGGGGCATCTTTCCTTGTTTCAGACTCAGGGAGTGTTCCTTTGTTCTGCTTAAGTTTGTACATTAAAAAAAAAAGCACTTTAAAATTTTAAATCCCTTAGTGACCATCAGACAGGGCCCTAACTGTCAGTATTAAAGACTCTATGGGGTTAGGGTGAGGTCCTTTTACTGTGGCGGCAAATAAGTTGCTCTGTGCCAGCTGCCAGGGTAACCTATTAGCCATGAGGTACCAATGCCATACTATTGGAGTTGGTCTTGCTTTATGTATTCTCTATGTAAGTAAGAAAATTTTCTTTATGTAAGCTGTGTTTCCCCTGGCATATCTGATACCAAGAGGCAATGGGCAGAAGTGCTTGGAGCCCTCCCCTGGGACTGATAAATGGTGCATAGTGTTCTGCTCATTAGTATCCTTCTATTAATGAATAAATATTATTTACTTTTGTCACTTTTTGAGGTGGGGGTAGGGTACGGAGTCTTGCTCTGTTGCCAGTCTGGAGTGCAGTGGCGTGATCTCGGCTCACTGCAATCTCCACCTGCCCCGAGTTCAAGCGATTCTCCTGCCTCAGTCCGCCGAGTAGCTTTGACTACAGGCATGCACCACCATGCCCAGCCAATTTTTGTATTTTTGGTAGAGATGGGGTTTCACCATGTTGGCCAGGATGGTCTCAATCTCTTGACCTCATGATCCACCTGCCTCGGCCTCCCAAAGTGCTGGGATTACAGGCATGAGCCACCTCACCTGGCCACTTTTATCACTTTCTATTCACCTTCCTTTCTGTTTGCATATACTTACATAAGCATATACTTACAAATGAGAGAGATACATACACACAATAGTCAATCTATTCAACAAGAGACAGAGATACAAACACAATAATCAATCTATTCAATCTATTTCTCTATTCAGTGGCAGTAGAAGAGAATATGTGTATCCCACAAGAGCCATATAAAATTCCTGGATTTTGCACCAATTTTATTACCTTAGAACTAAGTATTATGACCAGAGGAATATAAAACGTTGGTCTTAGGCCTGAACTTTTCATTGTGAAAAGAATGGACAATCAGGGTTTAATTTTAGTCAGCCAAGGTCCACCTGTGAAGTCAACACAATCTAAACTCCATGAACATGTCACTGTGGAGAAACAGTGGGATGAATGTTGTTCAGATATCTGTAGTGCCCACAGTAGATATTCAATGAAAGATGTGTCTGCCTATTTAAAGTTAACTTGTTTACACCACTTCTCATTTCATAAAAAATTTGAACCATCTTGAAAGGGGCATTTTGAATTTTTTGTTGATCATTCTTTAGACATTAATTTTAGACTAGCCGTTGGTTATAGACTAAACTGTATAGATTTAATATGAACGCAGTGTTTAGTCTTGCATCTTAATTCTATAAGACTCAGATTGGATAGGAATAAACTAACATGTTAGGAATGCCCCTATGGAGTTTGAGGGAGATGCAAGAATTTAACAGAGAATAAGTAGTAATACTATGAAAAGATGAATCAAAAAGAGACAGTTATGACAGAAATTAACTCAACTATGAGGCACTTAAAGACATGCAGAGTGACTGTAATCCAGCTTCCAGTTAGACCTCAAGATTCTTACTCCAATTTCATTTTTAGAAAGTGAACTTTTTTATTTGTAAGTATTCTCGCTCATAGCTGCACAGTGATACTTAGCACAATGATGAGCAGCCAGTAGACATTTCATAACTTTATATTGAATGGTTGACTAATATAACTGCTTTGTAAATGTGTTGTGAATATGATTATAATACATTTTTTGTTCAATACGACTGTTAAGTGAGGTGTCTTTTTGAAATTTAATTGTTCAGATCCTTATAAGAGAGTCAAAGAGTATTATACTTCTGGGACATTAATCAAGAAAATCATTATTAAAATATTAGTTAATACATACTTACTTTTGTAAGAACCAGAATACCTCAATTTTACTCTGTTAAATCTAACATTAGTATGGAAGTTTTCTTGAAAATCTTGTGGTATTAACAGTCTTAAATCTTACCAGAAATGAGTACTCTTTTATTGAAGACACTCACATATGTTATATCCGTCTGTACCCTGGGGGTTTTTGATAATTCTTGTTCTCATAGGAAACATGAAATAAAACTGTGTGGTCAAAGCTGTGTAAATTTTTCTGTAGTATAAATTTTATTTCTGTTCAATCAACCTTAATTTCATCAGTAAACACAATAGTTTTTACTTCTGAAAGGAACACTAGATTTTTAGAAATTTATTATTCTTTCCTTATTTTTTATGATTTGTCAAAAATGTCGCTTATCCAAACAGGAGTTCGTTCTCCGTGGGACAGAATTTTTATTTTTATTGATGTCTATCTATATAGAGTACTGACAGGACCATTGTTTCAGCAACATAAAGTTAAAATTCTTCAGGTATAATCAGTGATGAGAGGGATCTATCAATCAGTGGGCATAGCAGCTTGCATTTTATGGTACTTTAAAATTTTAAAGTGCTTTTATTGATTTCATAACTTTGATGCTCATACTGACTCCATAATGTACATGAAAATGTAAAATCTTTTAAAAAATATTTTTTTACTAAGTAGAAACCGTAACTCAAAAGGATTACATTCTTAGTGAAAGAACTGAACCATTAAGTGGCAGGGCCAGGATTTAAACATCGGGAGACAGCATTGCTTAATGATTTAAAGCAATAGTTTTGGTGTCAAAACACCTGAATTTAACTTATGTCTCCATCAGTGGTTACGTGTCCTTGGGTCAGATTGTATGATATCATCAAACCTCCTATAAAAATGAGTATAAAATAATCAACTTCATTGAATGGTATAAAACAAAATTAGATAAGTCCAGTAAAAATATATTTTTGTGTGCATGTTTGTGTATGTATATTCATGTACATATATGCATACGTACATACATGTATACATACATACATATTTCGCATAGTTTAGTCAACAAATACTAATATTTATTGATATTAATGATGATCTAGGTTTTAATGATTCCTTCAATTCTATAGTCCTTTTAAGTAAAATATGCATCTAATCAATAATCATCAGACAATTTTGATCTGCATTGTTCACATTTTGGGATGGATAATTTTTTTATTGTTGAGGGTTCTCCTATGAGTTGTAGGATGTTTAGCAGCATTTCTAGCTTCTACTTTCTAGATACTGGCAGCATCTGCCTTTCCTGTGGTAACAACTGAAACTAACCACAGATATTTTCAAATATTCCGTGCAGAGCAAATATCCTCCAAACTGTGAACAATATATTTAAATAATGTGGAATAAAAAATGACACACCTATTTTAACTTTACCCTGCAAAACTAGAAGTTTAGAAAAAGACAGCAGAAAAATAAAATAGCTTAATTGTGTACATTGTCACAGGGATGGTGGCGTTAGTTGCTTTCACATACATTATTTCATGTGACCTGTTAAACAACTATATGAGCTGTTTTTATTATCTCAAGTTTATATTATACAAAACTCATAGGGTAGGAGTAATAAATATATTGCCTATAGAATAAGTATTCAGGCTCTTGGGATTAAGGTGAACTAACTTATATAGTTAGTAAGTGGTGAAATTAAAGACTGCATCTATAAATTACTAAAACTACCAAGTTTTTATTAATCTAATATTTTATTACACATCTGGAAGACAAATATTATTATATATTTAAGCAAAAACATAATGAAGAATTTGAAAAGTCAGAGAAAGAAAATATGCAAGCATTTGAATGAATCCCTAGTATTCAGTGGGGTTTTATTGAGCCATTCAACAATTGAAAGTAGGAACCTCTGGTTTCAGTCCAAACTCCATCATAACCTTTTGGAGTTTGAATACATGATGTAGTTGCACATGGTAGAATCTTGAAGTGCTAAGACATTTTCTAAAAGCCAAGTAGTGGTTTCAATCCAAAAGGGTCAACTTTTTCTCCCTATCCTGTTAACTTACAGAATACAGGGAATGTAGCCAATGAATTGTCTCCAGGCTTAACAGGTTTTTCCTATGTTGCTCCCGCTTCCTGATAGTGTCCAGCCTTTCATTCACTTCTCCCCATATTGATCACCTTTCTAATTCCCCTTTTATAATTTACTATCCAATCAAATGAATATCTTTCCAGAGGCCTACTGGCAGATGGCTGAGGTCTACAGTCTGTGACTGGCCTTGTCTAGTCAAGTCTCTGGGGTGTTAAACAGGGTTCTGAGGATACTTTCCTCTAGCATCTGCTGTGATTTTGCTAAGAATTGAAAGCATTTTTGTCATCATGGCTTAGATAAGACTGTAGAGCATCATGACTTAGTTGTTTGTTCCAGGAACCCTTTGTCTGGGAAAGATAAATCTATAAACAAATAAATAACTTAATTGTTGGCTCTAGGAAGTTCCTACTTATCAATTAATCAGAGTCACTAGTCTACACTAGTCTACTCAACTAATGGCTGGTGCACATAGGAGATTAAAATCCCCCTCCCATCTTTTCTAGCTCGTCTGTATTTTCAACACTTTTTCTTGGGCTCTTATCTAGCTGTGGTTCCTATTAATATGGGTCAAGGCAAATTAAAGGTAGTACTATCTGAAAATGTATGGAAAACATTGTAGAGTACTAAGACTTCTCATGTAAAGTAATGAATGGGCTACGATTAATATGCACCGTCAATGTTCCATACACAGTACATATTTAATCCTGACAAGGATCCAAAAAAGTATCTGAGTTGGAGGAAGCTACCAAATATCAGTGCTAGAAATGGTGATACTTAGATTCAAGTCTATCTAAACCATAGCCCATTTCTTCCAATCGCACAACACTTGTGTTGATCAGGGAAATAATGTCAGATGGAGGAGTACAAAGTGAAATTAGAAAGCATGCCTTTGTTGCCTGCAGATAACATTAAGACATTTACTCTAATTGTACCACAAATACTCCAGTGAGTTTCCTAATGAATCTCTCTAAGATACATAGAAAGAGATGCAAAACTCCAACCTAGTTGTCAGATCGCTTCCTAATGGAGCATAATAAACAACAAGGCTGAACATATGGGTTACAGAAGAACAGCTGAATGGACTGAACACAATGTGGGATTGGGTTTGAATTCTGGATCCGTCACTCAGTTTCAGCAACTTATTTAATCTTGAAGAAGTTGTTTTTTCATCTATAAAACTGGGATATTGAGGACAATCTCACATCATTGTTCCGAGGACTAATTGAGATAATACACTGTAAGAGTGTTGTACAGTAATGCTGGGAATATGATTACCTCTTCTTTCTAAGTACTTAGAAATACTCACTGAGCTTCACATAATTGTTAATCCCAAATTACGCAGTTGAATATAGAAACTCTGCTATTTAGACATGTTTTTATTACAATGTATTAATATTTGCTTAGTATGTGTTCTTTATTAAGAGTTATTCTATGCCAAAACATATCATGTCTCAAGTTGATATTTAAAGGGTAGACAGCATGTTGTTTAAAATAGCATAACGAAATGCATAATAGTAGTGGAATTCTGAGTAGAATTCTTTCTGCCAGCAATGAGTAAGACTAATCCCAAGTTTCAGAAAGAAACAAATGCATTTTTCTCCATATGCTAAATAATAAATTCCTTATAGAATAGAAATGTTAATAATACTTTTAAATAATTTAGAAAGGGATTGTAATTTAATTTCTGATAATATGGTCATTTCAAAAACAAGTTATCTGGCCCAGATAGTTTATTTCTGCAACTCTGACGTTATTTTCTGTGTGTTCATTTGCCTTTTATCGATTTTTGAGGTCATTCTAGTTAAACAAAGTGCGGCAACATATTAGTTCCTAAACTATTTAGGCTTTCTGACCCAAAGAAATGGGTTGAATTGGGGCAGCTATAATCTTTAGTGCACAATTTGACCTGGGAATATCTGTCTTGTAAATGCTACAAGTACTTATAAGTCACCAGCTTGAAAGGAAACATTTTAGCTTTGTGTATGTCAAAAGCCTAGACCATTAAATTTGTTCCACATGGCTGAATTCATATTGTAAAACAGAATCAGCGCGCTGGTAATTCCATCTAGAATAAAATTGCAGCTTTCAGGGGACTTGGTTAACATCACATGTGAATGTTGAGCATGCCTTCTTGTTTTTTCCTAAACTAAAATCCTGGACCCTGTAAAATTTGCTCAACCTTCGGTAGCACAGGCAGAACAAGCCTATAACCAGTTTGTGCCAGAGGCCTTGTCCTTGGGACCCCATACAAATTAAGGAGGAGCATGGACACACTCTAATACAGAGATTTACCATCTCGCTTGGTAACATGAGGTGGGGTGGCATAGTAAATTCGCAATTGGGTCTTCTGGCCTCAGATCCCAGCTTTACCATTTACTGACTGTTGGCCATGGATAAGACTCTCATTACATCTTAAGTTCAACTTCTTCATCTACAAATAACCAACATTTGACTCCTTGATTTCTTAAGCTTATTTCAAACCATAGCATTCAGTCATTGCAAATTGTCAAAATGTATCCAGTGAATTTTTTTTTAAACGTTTAATTTAAGTTCAGGGGATACAAGTGCAGGTTTGTTGCACAGGTAAACTTGTGTCATGGGGGTTTGTTGTGCAGATTATTTCATCACCCAGGTGTTAAGCCTAGTACCCATTAGTTATTTTTCCTGATCCTCTCCCTCCTCTCACCCTCCACCCTCCAAAAGGCCCCATTGTGTGTTGCTTTTCTCTGTGTCCATGTGTTCTCATCTTTTAGCTCCCACTAAGTGAAAACCTGTGGTATTTGGTTTTCTGTTCCTGTGCTAGTTTGCTAAGGATAGTGGCCTCCAGCTCCATCCATGTCCCTGCAAAGGACATGATTTCATTTTAGCATATGTTTGTCATGTAAAGCATTAGTGCAGCAGGCTGTTGTGTTTTTTGTGTGCAGAGAAGTGTTGTGTACCACAGCCATGGCTTCCACCAAATATAGTGCAGTATGAAAGGGCTTGCTTTCTGTGGACATGGCAATCATTATTGTGAAGTGTTAAAGAAGCCCTCTGCTTCCTTTGTCTCCATGACCAACGGGATGGCTGTGATCCCAGGATCATATTCCTGTGTGATTTGGCTTTCAATCACCTAAAACTTAGCAATGGAAGCTGTCGTTTACACCATTCGAGTGTTTCTTTTAGAGTCAGTGACTTATGAGAATGTCTCAGATCGATGGTTCGAATGGTTTATGAGGCCACTAGCACACTAACATTACACCTTAAATGTGAATTTTGTTCATACTTTAGACATAGCATAAAATGAGAAAAAAAGTTTTAACTTTCATGAAAGTGGTTTACTGAGTATTGAAGAAAGAAAAATAAGAAATAAATGAGTGTAAATACATATGTATGCCTATCCAGTCCCTACTTACATGTATAAATAGGAGTTTATGTTGGGGGCGAGGGGTGTTCAAATGTCTGCTTAACTCTGTATGAAAAAAACCCTTGGATAAAATAAATGAGGGGAGAAATATAGATTAAATAATTAGGAATATCAGGTGGTCAATATCATTCACTAGAGTGACTTTACTACAGGAGGTGATTAAAATAGCATTCCAGGGAAGAGTCTAAAAACTGCTCAACTGATTTTAATATTCGAAAATCAAAGAACACAGTTCACATGGCTGTTCTCAGGGTTCTTACTGGCTTCACTGCATAACAGGTTCTGAACTTCCAGAAACCAAAGGAAAAACTGTCTAGAGAGCAAAAAAAAAAAAAAAAAAGAAAAACTTCTCTGAGGATTACAATAATTCATGGCTTTGCTAGCATGACAGTATCACTAGGATTACTTTTCTTATGATGCGTTTGTGTATTTTATACTCTAGAATCAGACTAAGTCAGTTACAAAACAAGTATGTCATTTTAAAAAGTTGTATTATATAACGTGACTTTTTCAGTCTCCTTTGGAGTCAAGGCTAAAGTTGAATTTGAACTTTATGAAAAGAAAATATTTTATATGTTGCATAAGATAATTCTACTGGTTATGTATTTAAATTATTGATATAAAAGTTTAGACACATGTTTTTCTCTAAAAAAAATATTAAATAAAGAACGCTTGAAACCATTTTATACATTGCATATACATGATATAGCCTCACTGATACAGTTTCGGACTGTGTCATCACCCAAATGTCATCTCAAATTGTAATCCCCAGGTGTGGAGGGAGGTATTTGGTGTGAGGTGAATCGATCATGGGGACAGTTTCCCCATGTTTTCCTCGTGATAGTGAGGGACTTCTCCTGAGAGCTGATGGTTTTAAATGTGGCACTTCCTCGCTCTTTCTCACACACTCTCTCCTGCCACCAGGTAAGATGTGCCCTGTTTCCCCTTCGCCTTCGCCATTATTGTAAGTTTCCTGAGGCCTCCCCAGCCATGCAGAACTGTGAGTCAATTAACCCTCTTTTCTTTATAAATTACCCAGTCTTGGGCATTTCTTTATAGCAGTGTGAGAATGGACTGATGTACTCACTAAATCAAAATATTATCCTTTGCTGCCTTTTACTTTAAATGTTAAATAAATGCAGAAAAACAGATTATCTCATTAAAGAGAAACTCGATTCATTCATTTGCTTAATGTTTGCAGTGAATTACTAATTTTGATCTATACCAAAAAGGCACAACCAACCTCATTGTTCCTTTTGGATTATAAAAGAGATTTTGATTTGAAAAATGTCTGAAAACATCTGTTTCATTGGATTTCAAAGCCTATTTCTTTAAGACCTAGAATTAGATAGCTGTGCCTCAGCTTTGATCCAGAATCTGGGGGAACCTCATGTTTGCTTCCTATGCCTCCTTTTCAGTTAGAAAGCTTTCATTTTCTTGAATATACATAGGGGTTGTAAGGCAAATTTCATGAAAAAAAGTGTTTTGAGTGTTTTATAAATACAGCTCCTCAATTTACAATTGCTTGACTTACAATTTTTCAACTTTGCAATGGTGTGAAAGCAATATGAACTCAGCAGAAATTATGCTTTAAATTTTGAATTTTGATATTTTCCTGGGGTAGTAACACTCTTTCATGATGCTGAGCAGTATAAGAGAACCACAGCTCCCAGTCAGTCATGGTATCACAAGGGTAAACAGCTGACACGCTACAGTGTACTATGTTGCTAGATGATTTAGCCCAATTGTAGGCTAATGTATGTGTTCTGAGCACTTTTAAGGTAGGCTAGGCTTAGCTATATTTAGTAGGTAGATGCACTAAATGCATTTTTGACTTATGCTATTTTCCACTTCCTATGGATTTATTGGGATGTAACCCGACCTTAAGTTGATGTATACAAATGTCCATATGTACAAAATTTGGAAAGAGACTCATATACTAGCACGTTTATTTAACAGATTAAGTGACTAATGCATGGAGAAGTTAAGTGAAATGCCCAAAGAGGAAAACAATTAACTAGTGACAAAATGAGAAAGATAATTTAGTTCTCCTGATTACCAACTCAGTACCTTAAGCCTATCTTTCAGATGGTAAAGTGCTTCAACATGGAAGTAGGGCAGTGATGAATCCAACAGAAATTTTTGCATAAAATCAGCTTACTGACAGCATACATAAGCCTCAGGTAATAGAAATAATATAAAACAGTGTCCTTTGGAAATTTAACCATTTGACTGTGATTTGTACTTTGGAAATAAATAGATTTAGATGCCAGAGACTGTTGTGGTCCTCTTCAGCTCAGAATATAATAAAAATGTTACTTTTTCCTCCAGAGAGAGAAAATTATACTGTTTATTATTAATGCATATTCCTAAATGCAAATGGGTGGAACAAAGAGACAGCCAACTGGAAAACATAAAATACCCATAGCTGCTACAGGAGAAAGAAAACTTCAAACATATGTGAAAAGAAAAGGAATATTTTCATAGATTAGTGAGCAGGCTTTTTGCAAAGCAAGAGATAGAGACAGTTATTGTTCACCTTAATATTGTGTATGCTCCTTAAATTTCCCATCCTCCCTCATAATTAGGTTGTGGTTACGTAGGGTTATGAGAATAGTTCTGGCTAGTGGCCTTTGGAAGCAACACTGACAGTGATGTGGGCCACTTCCCATTAGAAATAACAACAGATGTTGGTTTTTCATACTCTTCATTCCTTCTATTGCAATGAGAGTGGAAGTGACATATTGTGAGTAAAGCCCTAATCTTTAAATCTAGATACCTGAGACAGTGTGTGGAAGGAAACTGCAGAAGACTTTGCATAGGAAAAACAGTATCACAGGTGTTAAGCTACTGAGGTGTTTTTTTATTGTGTTTTTCTTTCTTTCTTTCTTTCTTTTTTTTTTTGTTTATTTGTTTTTTCAGCAGAGTTTAGCTTCGACCAAATCTCTGGAGGGAAATTTTTAATAAGAGGCAATTAGAAACATTATTTAATGTTAACTTGTACAGATTTATAAACAGAGTTTGTAGTATTAAATGAGATAATATAAAATTTATTTAACAACATAACAATGCTCCAAATATTTATATTTCTTTTCATTTAGTCATTTTTTTAAAATCATGAATTAAATTAGCACAGCCACCAGGGCCACAAGAAGAAGCACATAACTATATAATTCAAGAAGTATTATATACCAGAACACCACACAAGTCATTCCTTTAGCCAAAGCTGGCTAATGACTTGCATCAGTTCCTTTGTGTAGCAAATGGGAATTAAAATATCACTCTATCCCTTTCGATGTGTTGTATATTGTATCTGCTATGTTAGCTTCATAGTAGAATGTGTTTAATTTTCATTTCATATAATACATTCTTTTTTTTAAGTAACCTTCTGTTGCCTTCACAAAGTCACTTATAAACAAAACATTGCTGGTATACAATTACTGAAGGATATCTACATTAAGTGGGTCTTGTTTAAGTTTGGCAATCAATATCCATATACCCTAGTGGCAAAACCAGGCAATCAGTCTCTGTTACAAAGTATTTTGAAGAACTATGCAAATTTAAATGATGGTCAGTATTTTATCTTTGCTTATTTTAGTTGCAATAATAAAGAAATTAAGAAATCTAAATCAACAGTCTCTAACCGTTTTGACACCAGGGACCGGTTTTGTGGGAGACAATATTTTCACGGAGGCAGGGCATGGTGTCAGAGGCACTAGATTCTCATAAGGGGCGCACAATCCAGATCCTTTGCATGCACAGTTCACAATATGGTTCGAGCTCCTATTCGCATCCAATCTGATCTGACAGGAGGCAGAGTTCAGGTGGTAATGGATGCTCAATGGTCCCTCACCTCCTGCTGTGCCAGTAGGGTTCCTATCCAGTACTGGTCCCTGCCCAGGGTTGGGGACTGCGATATAAAGGCAAAAACAAAACAAAACAAAAAAACAAAAACAAAACAAAACAAAAACAAAACATACAGTATATTGCGTAGAACAAAGAATACCAGAAAGAAAATATTTGAACATTCAGCAGAATCATTGCATCTGAATCAATGTCAGCATACATAATCTAATTCATTTCTGCTAATTGATTTTAAAAATATAAAGTTGAAAAAATTCCTTGAAAGGAAATCTTTTTGTGTTTTGTTGTAATGAATACTATTTGACACATTTTAAATTCAGTTTCTCTATATTTTCTGTCATTCATTCAAGTAAACAAAAATCAAAGTAAATATCAGAGGCATATATGATAACTCTCTCATTAGGGAAAGAACTAACTTGAAAGAGATCAGCTTGGAAGAAATAAAATTTTAAATCGTTCCTTTTTCTGTCTTTTTTTTTTTTTTTTTAAATTTTGAATCAGAACCTTACTCTGTTGCCCAGGCTGGAGTGCAGTGGCGCAATCTGGGCTCACCACAACCTCCGCCTCCCGAGTTCAAGCGATTCTCCTGCCTCATCCTCCTGAGTAGCTGGGACTGCAGGCATGTGCCACCACGCCTGGCTAATGTTTGTATTTTTAGTAGAGATGGTGTTTCACTATGTTGGCCAGGCTGATCTCGAACTCCTGACCTCATGATCTGCCCACCTGGGCCTCCCACCGTGCTGGGATTACAGGCGTGAGCCACCGTGCTCAGCCAATGCTTCCTCTTAAAAATGACTGGAGTGGCCAGATGTGTTGGCTTACGCCTGTAATCACAGCACTTTGGGAGGCCGAAGTGAGCAGATCACGAGGTCAGGAGTTTGAGACCAGCCTGGCCAACATGGTGAAACCCTCGTCTCTACTAAAAATACAAAAAAAATTAGCTGAGTGTGGCGGCAGGCTCCTGTAATCTCAGCTACTCAGGAGGCTGAGGCAAAGAGAATAGCTTGAACCTGGAAGGCAGATGTTGCAGTGAGCCAAGAGTTCGCCATTGCGCTCCAGCCTGCACGACAGTGTGAGACTCCGTCTCAAAAAAAAAAAAAAAAAAAAAAAAGACTGGAGCTACGGCTAAATAAAACATCTGGGTTTTTCAATAATACTCTCATCTCTTCAAAATGAATAATCACATGACACACACAGAGACAGTAATTGAAAAAGACTCCAGCAGTAATTAAATTGAGTTAAAACAACTGTTTCTGAAAATGCCATTTCCTTCCACTCCGAGTGGCCTGTCTTCTGATTTCACTGACTAACAAAACCAAAATTACTCATAATTCTAATAGTCACTGTGTGGTTGATGAAGTATGTTCCCCTTTTGGTACTGGCATATGGATACACAGATAGCTTGGTGAAATAAAATAAGAAAAACTGGAAATAGATTCATGTACATACAGAAATTTAGCATCTGATGAAAGTGGCATTGAAATCACTGGAGAAAGATGAAATATTATAGCACATTGTGAGACAACTGGATCACGATTGGAAAAAAGATAGTACTGTATTCATACCTCACATAATACAGTATGTAAAAAATAAACTTTATGTGAATCAGAAATCTACATGTAAAAATTAAACTACATAGCACTCAATAATAATTGGCGTTTTAATCTCAGTGTGAAGAAAGGCATTTTCATTGGAGTCAAAAATTCTGATTCATTAGAAGAAATTATTTTTAAATTGAACTACATTAAAACTATATTCAATAAAGTTAAAAAATTAATACTGTAAGAAAATACTTTCAATATATCACAAAAGTCAATAATATAGTAATATTTTATATATTATTATTTTAGTCCATTCTCATGCTGCCATAAGAAATACCTGAGACTGGGTAATTTATAGTAGTTCCCAAGCCTCAGTGATCACACTCACACTCAGTTTTTCTTTTCTTTTCTTTTCTTTTGTTTTTTTTTTTAGACAGAGTCTCGCTATGTTGCTCAGGCTGGAGTGCAATGGCACAATCTCAGCTCACTGCTACCTCTGCCTTCCAGGTTCAAGTGATTTCCCTGCCTCAACCTCCTGAATAGCTGGGACTACAGATACCTACCACCATATCCAGCTAATTTTTCTATTTTTAGTAGAGGTGGGGTTTCACCATGTTGACCAGGCTGGTCTCAAACTCCTGACCTCTTGATCTGCCCACCTCAGCCTCCCAAAGTGCTGGGATTACGGGCGGGACACCACACCTGGCCTCATTTTTTTCAAAAACAACACATACCAGGGCTTCATTTAAGATTTTTCTGAGCATCTCTGGAATGTGGCCAGATATTTGAATTATTAAAAAACCCAAAAGAAGCAGATGGAGTCAAAGCAAATCGATTCCTCCATAAGATCTTGAATTGAGATTCATTGAGAAGTGGTGTTATTCTATCCCCATGAAAATTTTTGGTGGCTATTTATCAAAGCGTGCTTTGCTTCTGAGAAGAGTTAAAATCATAATAGGGAACTTTCTACTGCATTTCCAGGAACAAAGCCAACCTTAGTCAACCAAATAAAAGTGAATCTTTTATCTAAGCAAAATAGCTTTCTCTATAAATCTCTGCAATTGTGTAGATTCCTCTTTTTTTTTTTTACTTTATTGCAGCTCTCCTTTGCTCTTTGTAAATCAGAGAATTGTATGAGAGGGCTTACATATGCACATCAAAGCTTCTATTCCTGCAAAGAACATATAATCTAGGAAGTCCTTTGAAAAGAAAAAGCCTTTATTTTATTCTTCTAAGAGAAAGAGAAAAGAGTGAGAGAGGGTGAGAGAGAGAGAAAGATAATTGATTAGAAAATAAATCGATTATACCCAGCTTGGCAACAAACTTCTGAAGATATGTATAGTTTTTTAGCTGAGAGATTTCATTGGCCACGTCTCTGTTTGACATTTCTTCATTCTTCAAAATATGGTCCCTGGACCATCTTTAGTAGAGTCATTTGGGTGACTGGTTAAGCAAGAGATTACTGCTCCTTACCAAGACCTAGGAAATCAGTGTCTTTGGGGGCAAAACCATGGAGTCTGTATTTTAACAAGCTCCTTAAGTGATGATTGTATACAATAAACATCAACACTAAAATTGAGAAATGTTGCTTAATTCTTCATACATTATTTCTAAATGTCTGCTACTGGAACTTTCTGTTTATCTCAACAACAGTAATAGTTACAGTTACCATTTCATTGATGCTCACATTGAGCTAAGGGTTTTATATTTACTCTTCAACTTAATCTTCAAAATATTGATTTCAGGGAGGTATTTAATGCACACTTTTGGAATGAGAAAATCAGATTGTGTAATTAACTTGCTACTTGGTAAGCTAGCAAATAGCAGAATTAGTATTCCCATCGAACTGTGTTAGACTATGAAGCCCAATATCTTTACTGTTATTATAAAACTTTTCCATCTAAGAAAACTGTCTGGTAAAAATTTGTGTAGATAGAAAATTATTAATGGATGTACAGAATGATAAATAATGCACAAACTATATGGTGGAATAATGAGTACCACGGAGATGAATAGAGAATGCAAGGGCTACGGAACTGGATAAGGTGGATATGAAAATTCTTCCCTTGAGGGAAATATTTCGTAAAGGGAAAGGCATTTCTAAACTCGGCCTTGGAGATTAAGTGGTGAACACTTTATTTTAAAATGGACAGGTACAAATCTACAGAGTAGATTTCATATGGATGGAATAGTATAAATGAAACAGTAGCAGTAGGAAAACATGAAGATAGTGAAAGGAAGTGCATATTACATTATGTAAATTACATAGTAGAAGACAAGAGTGAAAGATGGAACTAGACATTTAGGCTAAGGGAAGATAATATTGGGCTTTAAATGCTAGTTTAATTAATTTGGACATTGTTAATGAGGCAAATAAATATTTTCAACAATTTCAACTATCATCAGCCCCTCTTTCTTTGCTTTTGTTCAGGCTATTTTCCTTGCACAAAACATCCTTTCTTTGATCATTTGTCCAGAAAACTATACATCCATTGAAACTCACTTCAAATGTTATATCTTCTCTGTTATTTTCTTTGAAAGTTCTCTATTTGGCATCCCACCTAAAAACTTATTAAATCTTGCTTCTGTCCTCTTAGAATGATAGTCATACACTGATTTTAGCAGAGTAACTAAAAGTTTGGACCCTGGATTCAGATACTGTCTGGGTAGGAAACCCAGCTTCATTATTACTTGCTTTCTGAATAACCCCAGATACATGATTCAAACTCTCTGTGCCTCAATTGCCTTGTCTGTAAAATGGAGATTTTATTAGCACTGCATGATATAATTATAGGAATCACCTAAAATAAGCTTTAAAATTATTATATTAGATTTTATTAATGTAATAAATTATCCGCCATTACTATCTATTAATTGTTACTATGATGACACTTTTTATTCTGTACTAAAGTTATTAGTCTATATCGTTCTTACTAAACAGTAATTTCTTTAAAGGTGGAAATGTGTCAGGTCATACATGGGAAAAGCTCCTAGTGAATTAATTTGTACAAAGTTGGTATAAAGCATTTGTTGCTAGGTGTTAGGAGTATGAGAGTAAGAAAGTAAGAATTTTATGATGTAGCTTAAGACCCCAGACAAAATCAGGGGCAGTATTTGGGGAATTAAATGTTTTTAGGTTCTATGTCTCGAACTACTTTTCTGTCTAAATCCAGAGTTGTCAAATCTCATGTCAGAAAGGTCCATTACTAGGATTGTATTAGTCCATTTTCATGCTGCTGATAAAGATATACCCAAGACTGGGAAGAAAAGGAGGCTTAATGGACTTACAGTTCCACATGGCTGGGGCAGTTTCACAATTGTGGTGGAAGGCAAGGAGGAGCAAGTCTTGTCTTGCATGTATGCGACAGACAAAGAGAGAGAGAGCTTGTGCAAGGAAACTCCCATTTGTAAAACAGATCTCACGAGACTTATTCACTATCATGAGAACAGCATGGGAAAGACCTGCCCCCATGATTCAATTACCTCCCACAGGGTTTCTCCTGAGACACGTGGGAACTGTGGGAGTTAGTTACAATTCAAGAAGAGATTTGAGTGGGGACACAGCCAAACCATATCAAGGATGAAGCAGAAATTTTAACACAGGCTGTCATAAGCAAGGAATTTTATTTATACATATTGTAGAAATTTTAAAATGTTAAGAGAGTCTGAGGAATATCATACGGAATATTCAAGTGTAATAAGATATACTTTTCCATACATGGCAGTAGTTTAATTTAAGTGTGGGCGAATGCCTGGGTCAAGGGAGTTATTAAGTCATTATCACATATTAAGTTTAGGTGACATTTAACTCACACTACTTATCCAGGTAGTCAAAATATTTTTTTTTATGAAATGGGAAGTAAAGAGCAGAACAGTATATTTAAAGTGCATTTTATGTATTTTATGTATTTTTAAAAGTCAATGGAAATATTTCACAGATAAATCACAAAACTGAGAAACATGAGGATGAAGCGCATTGCTGGTGCCATGTATACTTTCCACTTAATACAGTTTTCAGCTTTCACATACTCAGCATCTTTGAAATAGTCCATATTTACTTAATGTTTTGTTTTTGTATAACAGGACTTACCAAATGCGTCTCTGAAAACAACTATACCATCAGGGGAAACACTGGTATAATTAAAGATGCAATTAGTACTTCAATTGCAATTTTATGCACAACTTCTGGTTATATGGGGATTATATGTTCTTTATATTATATGCACAAGTGCCATCACAAGAATGAAAACTATAGTCACTAAATAATAATAAAAACCCTATTGTCTTACATTTACTATGTACTATCAGAAATATTTAAGAGGAATAAACTCACTTAGTCCTTCCAATGACATTATAAGGTGAATACTATTCTTATTTTGATTTTGTAGATGACAAATTATGTGACACGGAGGAGTTAAGTAATTTGCCCCAACAAGTGGCTGAGTTAGAATTTAAACCCTAGCAATCGAGATCCCCTTATAATCTTAACAAGGATACGAAACCTACTATATTATACTATACTGTAATATGCACTATAGCACTCTTTTCTCCTCTACTCAGACATAAATACATTTTCTTTCTCCACAAATTGTCAATTCTCATATAATCTGTCAAATAAAACTCAAGTAGAGTAAAAATGTTAAATTATGGAGAAAAATAAATTGCCTGCAATATTTTAGTCATCAGAAATTTAGGATCTTCTTCATTATTTATTCCTCATTGAACAAATATTTATTGAGCACTTACTATGTGCTG
>NW_012107587.1:103345-104833 GCF_000951045.1 Mandrillus leucophaeus | reverse complement strand
TCTCTAGCTAGCAAAACTTTTGATTTACATTTTCCAAATTTTGAATAATGATTTGAAACAGCTTAACTATACAAAATAGAGTGGAACTAAGTATGTTCTGAAACCCATATGTAATGAATTATTAGGCAACAAGTAAGATGTTGTTTGCAAAAATTTTGACAAGTTCTCCTAGCCCACTTTCTTCTGCTCTACATTTTATTTTATACACATTGATCACCTTCTAATACACTATGTAATTTCTATATGTTATGTTTATTATTAATTTTCTCCTACTTTAGAATATAATCTACTCAAGGGCAGAAATCATTGCCTAATTTGTTCAATTATGTAGAGCCCAGAACATTTTCTGTCAGTAGGCATTTACTCCATACAGAATGAACAGATAAATAAATAAATGAATGTACATGCAATTGTTTTTAATAGTTGCAACTATAAATATTTTGGGGGTAAACTGAAAATTTTAGAGTATTAATGTTAAATCAGATTACCTCCTAACTCTTTCAGTCTTAACCTATGATGATTCTAAATTAAGACTATTGAATTCAGCAAATTTTGAACATATTTCAAAATAAGTGTATGTCACAGTAAGTAAAATGCTAGTTGTCCAGTTTTGGCTCTACATTTAAGAGATTCTTACAGAAATCGTTCCTAAGAAAGTTATGCAAACAAAATAAATAGGCAAGTATTCTTTTGTGATTTTGATAGGCTAAATTGAAAAGCTGTCTAATTTAGTTTAATATGTCTTGAATCCTAGGGAATTCTGTGCTCAAGTTCAATTCTGTGTTGCATTCATGCCCAGGTACATGCACAAATTTATGCACAACACACATGGGGTAATAGCAGGAATGAAGATAAAAAGATTCTGTGAACTGTTTTAACTTAGAAACTTTGCTTTATAAAATAAGTACACAGTTTATCTAACAGTCTGTGTAAACTGTCCGGTTTTGGTCTTCCAGACCCAGATACAAGATAAAGACTCTTTATTTTAGAATCAACATAGATCTTGAATTTTATACTAAATTGTGACAGTCATAAACACTTTCATTTAAGCATAGCAGAATGTCTATGTAAAGATTAAAAACTCTTGTGGTATGCAAAATTATAAATGATAGAACACTTGTTAGAAATAGAGACTGGTACCTAAATTTTGATATATACAATTTGGCATATATAACTTTTCTACTATTAATCATTTTTAGTTTACAAAGAAAAGTCTATTTTAGAAATTTTTACCTACACCAAAAGAGTTAAAGAATAATGTTCCTCACTTCCATTATAAGATCAGAGAAAAACATCATTTTGTTATTTTTCTATGGCTAATGCTTATTGAGAAGAACAAAAAAACTTCAGATACATTTTAGAATCATTTTTAAAATAATAATTTTTAAGATTTGTGTGTTATATCCATCGGTTGTATTTTATTTGTAAATATTGAAGTGAAATTACATAAAATATGTTGCAATAGGAAATATATTTTTGACAAAAAGT
>NW_012107587.1:82739-102675 GCF_000951045.1 Mandrillus leucophaeus | reverse complement strand
CAGTACAAACACCATATATCTCTCAACTTCCTGAGCCCAGTACAAACACATCCCACCATATGTCTCTCAATTTCCTGAGCCCAGTACAAACACCACCTGGAAAATCCCCGATAAGGACACAGCCGTTTGAAGTTTTACTGAAAGCGCGGGAACCGATAGAAAAACTACTAAATGTATAACTTAAAATGTAAACCAATTGTAATGCTGTAACCAAAAGAATTCTCTTGTTCCTCTGTAACTTTACTATCCTATTTACCTTGGGTTATAAAAGGCAAGCACTCGCATTGTTCGGGGCCCTCTTGTATGCTGTGGAATGGAGGGACCAAGTTCGAATTTGCAGTAAAAGATCCTTGCCGCTTGGCTTTGACTCTGGACTCTGGTGGTCTTCTTTGGGGAACAAATGGTCTGGGCATAATATCAGTACACACATATTTCTTTTAAAAATGTTTTTATTCTTTTATTTCAAACTGGAGGCCAAAAAAGCAAAGAAAACACTTTTAAGAGATTGCTTGAACTATAGTATAATATATTGATGAGAATATCAATTGGTATAATCTTTTTTGAGAGAAATTTGGCAATAGACAACAAAACTATCTATGTATTAATATTTTCATTTTGATCCAACAACTTCAGTTCTAGGAATTTATCTCTAACTATAGTAAAGTATACAAATATAAGTTTATTTATTAAATTATTTTTATAGATACAAAATACTGAGAGCAACTTGAATGTTCATCTATAGAAAGCTGGTTTAATAAACTATGATGCACCTTTAAAATGGGATAATGTGGACCTGTTAAAACAGAATGAGAGTTCTACAAGTCAGTATACTGGGATGTAGCAAATAATCTAGAGTTTGCTATCTATATTCAACTCAGGAAGGAAAATAAGGATATACACTTGTTTTTGCTCATTTGTGCTAAAAGAAAAAGAAACAGAAGAAGTATTAACTACATAATATTGAGACTGGCTACTTCCAAGAGATGTGTGAGATCAGGGTGAAAACTATAAAATGGAGGGAGAGGATTGATACTGCTCTGAGTATATACTTTGATTATATAACTGACTTTTAGAATTATGGTAGTGTTTCACATTTGTAAACAAACAAATGATTACATAGAATCAATAGGAGTGGTAGTTGTGGGGGACAGGAAATGGTCTAAAATAGAAACAATAGAGCCTATGGAATTTCATATGAATAATGTAACCACGATGATGGTGAAAAATAAGCAGTGTGGGGAAAAGAAAGAGATCAGACTGTTACTGTGTCTATGTAGAAAGAAGTAGACATAAAAGACTCCATTTTGTTCTGTATTTGAGATGCTGTTAATCTGTGACCCTACCCCCAGCCTTGTCCTTGCAAGAGACCTGTGCTGTGGTGACTCAAGGTTTAAAGGATTTTGGGCTGTGCAGGGTGTGCTTTGTTAAACAAGTGCCTGAAGGCAGTATGCTTGTGAAAAGTCATCACCATTCTCTTAATCTCAAGTACCCAGGGACACGTACACTGCCAAAGGTCGCAGGGACCTCTGCCTAGGAAAGCTAGGTATTGTCCAAGGTTTCTCCCCATGTCTGAAATATGGCCTCGTGGGAAGGGAAAGACCTGATCGTCCCCCAGCCTGACACCCGTGAAGGGTCTGTGCTGAGGCGGACTAGTATAAGAGGAAAGAAGGCCTCTTGGCAGTTGAGACAGAGAAACGCATCTGTCTCCTGCATGTCCCTGGGCAATGGAACATCTCGGGGTAAAACCTGATTGTATGTTCTATTTACTAAGATGGGAGAAAACCACCTTAGGATGAAAGGTGGGATGTGCTAGCGGCAATGCTGCTCTTTATGCACTGAAAAGGTTTATGGAGATGTTTGCATATGCATATCAAGGCACAGCACTTTTCCTTAAACTTATTTCATGTCACAGAGATCTTTATTCATATGTCTTACTGCTGACCTTCTCCCTACCATGATGATCCTATTATCCTGCCACTTCCCTTTTTCTAAGATGGTAAAGATAATGATCAATAAATACTGAGGGAACTCAGAGACAGGTGCCGGCATGGGTCCTCTGTATGCTGAGCGCAGGTCCCCTGGGCCCACTTTTTCTTTCTCTATACTTTGTCTCTATATCTCATTTCTCAAGTCCCTCTTTCCACCTAATGAGAAACGCCCACGGGTGTGGAGGGGCAGGCCACGCCTTCAAAGCAGAACAAAATAAACACATATAATTAATGTTAGAAATTCTTGAACCTTTAGATTCACTAATACCCATAAAGATTTTAAAAAATAGATTTTCTTATTTTTTTCACAGTAGTATGTGTTAACAGATTCAGTAAATAAGTAAACATATAACAACATATAAATACGTTATGGATAATGAGAGTGAAATTTCTCAATATTAGAAAGAACATTAGGTTAGATTTAATCCCGTGGTATTTGATTGAAACTGGAAGTATCAGTTTTGGAGAGAGAGAAACACACACACATACACGCACACATTTAATAATGGAATTGTATCAAATTAATTTGCTGATTTTGATTATTGTACTGTGGTTATACAGAATAATTTTTTTTTAAAAGTATATGCAATCTTTTATATGGGAATATAATTGTTAGTTTATTCATTAACTTGACTGGGCCATGGGATACAGAGATAGCTGGTTAAACATTATTACTGGATTTGTCTGTGAGGGCATTTCCAGAAAAGATTAGAATTTGAATTGGTGGACTGAGTAAAGTAGATGGACCTCTCCAATATGGGTGGCATCTAGGAATCCATTGCTGGCCCCAGTAGAACAAAATCTAATAGGAAGGTTTAATTTCTCTCTTGCTCTCCCCCTATCTCTCTCTCTTCCTGTTTCTCTTTCTCTTCCTCTTCCTCTCTCTCTCTCTGTCTCTCCCTGTCTCTCTCTCTGTCTCTCTCTCTCTTTTCTCTCTCTCTGTCTAACTGCTTGAGCTGAGACATTAGTCTTCTCTTGTGCTTGCATTGGTACTTAACACTGTTGGCACTTCTGGCACTGCTGGCTCTCAGACCTTAGGATTTGGACTGGAATTTATACTCCCAGCTTTTCTGTTTCTCCAGCTCACAGAAGGCAGACTGTGGGTCTTAGACTCCATAAGCATGTAAGCCAATTCCTTATAATAAATCTCACTCTATGTATATCCTATTGGCTCTGATTCTCTGAAGAACCCAGATTAATATAAGGAACAAATGGGCATAATGTGTGCAATTTACCTCAATACCTTCTAAGACATAGGGGAAACTCAAAGGATATGGTAAGTATAGATCATATGTCATGAATCACCTGTGAGTCATGTTGGCTATTGACAATATAAGTTGAATACACGTATACTCACTATCTTAGTCTGTACCTTCCCTTGTGCATTAATTCTGGCTGTGTATTTAAACTAGTTTTTAAAATGATGTAAATCGAGCATCTTAATTTGGTCTCAAAGATTTTCTTTTCCATTAGCTCTTGGATAGTGGCCTTGCTAGTGTATTTGGAGGCTGTCACCATATCAAAGTAATTGTCGAAGTGGCAATTTGTGCCTAACTGTTCAGATTGAGTGAAAAATATAAAAGAAAACATATGGCATAGCTAAGTATTTAATAAAGGCAATACGGATACCACATATGACACTAAATCTTTGCAATAGTTTAAGAATATGAAAAAAACGAACATGCAATAATAACAATAATATATCCTAAAGTAGGAGGTAAGCATTCATCTTTGAAGGAAAATACAATGGTTACTAAACTATTAACATACTTTTTATTGCTCAGAACTTGTACCTGTAAAGAATGAAATCAACATTATACTGTTTTGTTTTGTTTTTTATTTTAAGTTGTGGGATACATGTGGAGAACATGCAGGTTTTTTACATAGGTATACAGGTGCAATGGTGGTTTGCTGCACTATCAACCTGTCATCTAGGTTTTAAGTCCTGCTTACATTAGATATTTGTCCTAATGCTCTCCCTCCCCTTGCCCCCACCCCCCAAAGACAGGTCCTTGCATGTGATGTTCCCCTCCCTGTGTCCATGTGTCCTCATTGTTCAACTCCCACTTATGAGTGAGAACATGTGGTGTTTGGTTTTTTGTTCTTGTGTTAGTTTGCTGAGAATTAGGGATTCCAGCTTCATCCATGTCCCTGCAAAGGATGTGAACTCATTCTTTTTTTTATGGCTGAGTATTCCTTGGTGTATATGTGCCACATTTTTTTTATCCAGTCTATTATTGATGGGCATTTGGGTTGGTTCCAAGTCTTTGCTATTATAAATAGTGCTTCAATAAACATATGTGTGCATGTGTCTTTATAGTAGAATGATTTATAATCCTTTGGGTATATACCCAGTAATGGGACTACTGGGTCAAATGATATTTCTGGTTCTAGATCCTTGAGGAATCGCCACATTGTTTTCCACAATGGTTGAACTAATTTACACTCTCATCAACAGTGTAAAAGCATTGCTAATTCTCCACATCCTCTCCAGCATCTGTTGTTTCCTGACTTTTTAATGATCGCCATTCTAACTGGTGTGAGATGCTATCTCATGGTGGTTTTGATTTGTATTTCTCTGATGACCAGTGATGATGAGCTTTTTTTCATGTTTGTTGGCCACATAAATATCTTATTCTGAGATGTGTCTGTTCATATCCTTTGCCCACTTTTTGATGGGGCTGTTTTTTTCTTGTAAATTTATTTAAGTTCCTTGTAGATTTGGGATATTAGACCTTTGTCAGATGGGTAGTTTGCAAAAATTTTCTTCCAATCTGTAGGTTGTCTGTTCACTCTGATGGTAGTTTCTTTTGCTGTGAAGAAGATTTTTAGTTTGATTCTATCCCATTTGTCAATTTTGGCTTTTGTTGCAATTGCTTTTGGTGTTTTAGCCATGAAGTCTTTGCCCATGCCTATGTCTTGAATGGTATTGCCTAGGTTTTCTTCTAGGGTTTTTATGGTTTTGAGTTTTACATTTGTCTTTAATCTATCTTGAGTTAATTTTTGTATAAGGTGTAAGGTAGGATTCCAGTTTCAGTTTTTTGCATATGGCTAGCCAGTTTTCCCAGCACGATTGATTAAATAGAGAATCCTTTCCCTGTTGCTTGTTTTTGTCCATTAAACTGCTTTAAGCAAGAAATGAAATTATTGACTCATGTACTAAGGAAGTTCGGGGCTATGCATTTTTTTCATGAACCTGTAAGTCAGGGGCCCCCTATGATGTAATCAGCACACTCTTTCTCCTCTTGACTCTGTTTTTCTGTCTTTTAGCTTCGTTATCAGGCAATCTTACCCCACACAATGGCCACTGATAGATGCCCTGAGCAGGTCATGCTGTTCCTACCACCAGCTTTTCACCCTTTCCTTCTCCTTTCTTTGGAAGGACCTCTAGATTTAACTCTCATGGGTTCGTATTGTAACAGCTGCAACCCTGGGCCAACCATGGTGACAAATCTTGTGCTACATACAACCAGATCCAACCAGACCACATAGACCTTCAATAGAGAAGGTTCTCTAGAAAGAAAATTGGGGCACATGTATTAGAAGCGTTGATTCCTGAGGAGCAATGAGAAAAAAGACTTGTTTCCTCTTCAAAACAGGTTTACTTTGACATGCCATCTTGAAAGGGAAGAAGCAATTTTTTTTTTTTTAAGATGGAGTCTCGCTCTGTCACCCAGGCTGGAGTGCAGTGGTGCGATCTCGGCTCACTGCAAGCTCCGCCTCCCAGGTTCATGCCATTCTCCTCCCTCAGCCTCCCCAGTAGCTGGGACTACAGGCGCCCACCACCACGCCTGGCTAATTTTTTGTGTTTTTAGTAGAGATGGAGTTTCACCGTGTTGGCCAGGATGGTCTCAATCTCCTGATCTTGTGATCCACCTGCCTCAGCCTCCCAGAGTGCTGGGATTACAGGCCACCGTGCTCGGCTGGGAAGAAGCTTATAAAGTGTTTCACTACATGCCAGTTCCTCTGTCAAGTGTTTTATGAAAAACCAGCTCCATGATTTATAAGCTGCATGAACTTATATACCTTGCAAGTGGCAGAAGCACACTTTCAACTAAGGATTGTTTGACTCCAAATATTAGTCATAATTACACAATAATAAATAACATTTATTGACTACTATCTTATATGAACTGCAACAAGCACCTTACTTTTGTAGATGCATTCCTTGCTTAATATAAGTCTATAAGACAGGGCCTATTATTCCCATTTTATTCAGTTTGAAATTGAGGCATAGAGAACTTAAGTGGCTTTCCAAAAGAAATATGGCTTATGATAGGAAGAATTTGGATCCAAAGCCCCAGAGGTTGAATTCTGAGTCATAACACTCTCTCACCTTACTTTGACATGTGTACCCTGTTACACACCTAAGTCTGAGCATTAATACTGCTAATTGATGAATGACTGATTCACTGCTGTTGTTCAGATGTCAGAGACAAAGTTGGACAAGTCACCTTTCCAGAGATCCCAGGCTGTGATTCTCCCACTTAATCTCTGTCCAAACCTTCATGAACAAAAAAATGCATGGCTGTGGTGAGTCAGTGGTAACTCATCTGCCTCTGCTTCATTTAAGTACAGTTCTCATAGAGCTTGGCCACTCTCAGCAGACTAGAACACATTCTCCAAAGAAAGCATGGTCCTGACCATAGGCCAAGGCTCCTGAGGTCAGACCTCACATTTAATCCCAGATAGTCCTTTCTTTTAAAGTTATCTGCTCAAAGGAATACAAAAAGGAAACTTCTGGTGGGGTGTGATGGCTCACTCTTGTAATTCCAGTACTTTGGGAGGACAAGGCAAGTGGATCATGAGGTCAGAAGTTTGAGACCAGCCTGACCAACATGGTGAAACCCTGTGTCTACTAAAAATACAAAAATTATCCAGACATGGTGGCACGCACCTGCAATCCCAGCTACTCGGGAGGCTGAGGCAGGAGAATCACTTGAACCCAGGAGGCAGAGGTTGCAGTGAGCTGAGATCCAGCCTGGGCAACAGAGTGAGACTCTGTCTATTAAAAAACAAAACAAAACAAACAAACAAACAAAAAAACAACTTCTAGGAAGAACCAGAAAACAAAACAAACTTTTTTCTTTTTCTCTTTTTTTTTTTTTTTTTTGAGATGGAGTCACGCTCTGTCACCCAGGCTGGAGTGCAGTGGTGGGATCTTGGCTCACTGCAACTTCAGCCTCCTGAGTTCAAGTGATTCTCCTGCCTCAGCCTCCCGAGTAGCTGGGATCACAGGTGTGAACCACCATGCCCAGCTAATTTTTGTATTTCTAGTAGAGACGGGTCTCTACCATGTTGGCCAGGCTTGTCTTGAACTCCTGACCTCAGGCGATCTGCCTGCCTCAGCCTTCCAAAGTGCTGGGATTACAGGCATAAGCTTTAATCTTTAATTAAAGATAATCTTTAATCAGAATGGCATGAAAAATAGTCCAGTTATGAGGGATAGAAATTGCCTTATGTCCCTCTACCCCTTTCTTATCCCTGTTTCTATTCAAAGTATTTTACGGACTCTTGGAAGTGCTGACTTGTTCTTGTTGACAAGTGCTCTCCATTGAAGTTCCTTCACCCCTAGTCCTTCATACTGTTCCTGCCGCTTCTCACTAATAAAACTTTCCTATTTCATGTCCATTTTCTCATCTCTACTCTCTGCTCCAACATAGTGGCTTACAAATAAATAATCTATTTTGTTGAGCTATCCAATTCCATGATTTTTTTCGTTATAATATATGTGTCTAGAAAGAGCAGCTCTTTTAGAAGGCTGAAGTTTTAAGGCAACTAGCCTATCCATGCCAGTCTACTCTCATCTCAGGATGGCCTACCTTGCTTTGCACAGCACGGATCCCAGGAAAAAGTAAGGAGGCTCTGATCCTAACACAGAATGAGGCTAGGAATAAAGGATCAGAGGGTGACAATGATTTTTGCTATATAAAAGTAAATGGGTAAAAAAGAACAGGGAATTGCTAATAACTGTTATCTTTTTATTCATGTTCCAATTCTGGCTTTATATATAAATAATATTCCAGATACATACATTGTTTATATAACAATATGAATAGTGGGTAATTGTATGTATACACAATTTTAAAATTTCACACCCTTTCTAACTTCTTGTTGATGTAGAGGGTGCTGAATTTAAACAACAATTAAAAACATTTACTGTTGACCCAGGAAATGTTGCTGATGAAGAAGCAATGGTTCATAAAGTAAAGAAAAAAACGGCAAGAGTTGATTAACATATAAAAATAACAGTGTGTTCCTAAAGGAAATCTAACTAGGATATGCACACTGAAATATGAAAGGGGGTTGCCTGCCCAGAACTAAGAAGCTACTCACAGCATTTACATCATACTTTGTCAATGGTGAAGTTCCATCACATCCATTTTCCTGTTTTCTGTTCACAAAGGGATGAGGAAATATTAATATACTGAGTTAACAACATAGGGTTTGCTGAAGTACATGACTTAAAGTTTTGAATGACTCATTCAAGGTCACAGAATAAGTAAATGGCAGATCTGTGCATCATATCGAGTTTTTGACTCAAAGCTTTATGTGCTTTTGATGATGATTATGATTATATTGGAGAATTGTGTTGCGCATCATGTTTTGCAAACACTTAAAATATTACCTGTTTTGAATCTCACTAACACAGAGAATTCTTAGCAGAGGGAAGTTAACGGCGGTAGAAGTGACTGATTAGAAATGTTAGAGAAATTTCTACTTGAAACCAATATGGTGGAGCTTGAATCTAAGCAGGAAAAAAAAAATGTCCTCTTTATTTAAGATGTAAGGGCCTGAAAAGACAGCTGTGGGCTGTAGCACAACATAAATACTTTGTAGGCTTACATTACTTAGAACTGGAAATGGCAGGTTTAGTTACAGGATGGCATTGTTAATTATTTTTTTCCTTCCATGGTCAAAATTTTTCAGTGACTAATACAATTTTTCGACAAATACAACCAACCAAGTTTGACCATTTATCCATTGCTTTGGCAAATGAGTCACGACCATCTCCCACCACGTGCTATCTATTGGCAGTGGGTCTTCAGCTGTTCATCTTTCTAGGATTGCCTCAGCTGCAGAGAGCCAGTACTTCATCCAAGAGCATGCCGTTCCCTGTATGGCCCACATCTAATCACCAATATATGGATGGGTATAAAGGTCTAATTTTGCCCTGTGATAGAAAACTCTGATAGTGACAGACCATTATGTTTCAGAACTTTCCGTGGTGCTAACTTTGGGGCCAATCAAACTTTCATTGCAGCGGCTCAACTTCTTCATCTCAATTCCTTCCTCTCTCTTTTATGATACCAAGGACATACTTTCATAAATACTAATAAATATCTTACACTGATCTGTGTCTCAGGAATTACCTACCATAAAACTTAACTTGTATTTATTGATGCCAGGAATGGACTGAGAAACTGGAAAATATTATTAGATTTTAGTGGTATACCACTTGTTATTCAGCAGCTTGTTCTTATAGTAAAAGGAGCACAGACAGGACCCTGGCACCATGTGCCAGTCCAATTTTAAAACTTTCACTGGGGATAAATTGTGATGTATACTGGTAGAACAGATTGTACTATCTCATGTGTTTGTTTCAGGAATTTGAAAATTATGTGGATCATAGAAATCATAAAAACAGAGTAATACATTTGACATTTTGACAGCTTCCACCAAAATAAAACATGAGCTTTATTTAAATAATAATCATACCCTCTCAGCTAAGTCAAGATGCAAACCATGAAGTTTCAAGCTTATAATCAGGTCCAAACACCTGGAGATGCAGTAGGTTAGCATACACGCTCTCTGACTTACTGAAACGACAACTTGTATACTAAACAGGGAAGCTCTTACCTGTATTGAAGCTAGGCAAATAATAATTAGATTTTAATAGGCAGGTTTAAGTTTTTAAACTTTATGCCATTTTTTTTCTGTTACTTTGGGCTGACTTTCCAATCACACTGACCGCAACATTGCTTGTATAAAAGGTTTAAAAAATTTAAATTATGTTAAAAGTGTTTATTATTATATATACTAAGAGTGAAAGATTTTCAACTCATTGATCACACACAACTGGAAAGGGATGTCTGAATCGCTATGCTGAAAAGGAGTATAAGACTTTGGAGAAAGCACTCGACATGATTGAAGAGAAATGTCTGCCAGAATACACAGGCAGCACAAGTGGAATCATGCAGATAAAAACTCTGTCACTCTCGATTATGTAGCTCAGAGTGAATAAATGAAAGTTGAGAACTTCTTACAAGACACAAGGAGAAGAGATTTCCCAATATCGCTGTAGAGACGAATCACTGATTACTTCATCTTTGTTTTCTAAATATGAATTTAGTTTCACAACATTTACTAATACCTTGGTCATTTCCTGAGAAAGAACAGAAAATATACACGCATGCATACTCAACCATGACCAAGAGATGGTGGTATTACATAGACAATCAAGCCATTACTTTCACATTATAAAGCAGTTGCTCAAAGGAAGAGGCTTCTACATGGCGGCAGATGTCTGATGCAAATCATCAGAGTAATAAAATGAAGTATAGCAAATGCCTGAGACAGCAGTATAAATTTTCAATAATATAAATGTTCCATGTTTTTAACAACTTTATTCACAGTAGCCCAAAGTAGAAGCAACCCAATTAATCATGGGTGAAAGGATAAACAAAATGTGGTAGATATGTACATTGGAGTATCATTTGGTCTTAAAATGAAAATTTCGACACATGTAACAACATGGTTGAATCCCAAAGACATTATACTAAGTGAAAACAGCCAGTCACAAAAGGACAAATGATATACGATTGCAAGAGTTTCTTTTACAAGAATCAGAGTTTCTTAGCACAGCCACATTCATAGAGACAGAAAGTAGAATGGTGGTTATCAGGGTTTGAAAGAAGGGGAAATGAGGATATTATCTAATGAGTACTGAGTTTCAGTTTGGGAAAATAAAAAAACTCTGGAAATGGATGATGGTGATGGTTGTACAACGATGTACATGTATACTTAAACTGTACACTGAACTGTACACTTAAAAATGGTTAAACTGGAAAATGTCATGTGTTTTTTAAAACAATAAAAGTTTAAAAACAAAAAGTTAGTAATAATGAATAAATGAGTTCTCAAAAAATTGGACCAAAATCAAATGTCTAATAATTGAAAAACAGGAGTTATTAAATAAATTAACATCACCCACTCAATGAAATATTTATGTAGCCACCGATGATAGCAACAAGGAAAATGCCCATGATGCAATATTAAGTGTAGGAGAAGGGAAGATAAAATTGTCGTATACTATGATTTCAAGTACAAATAAGTCAGGCTCCAGGAATAAACTAAAAGGAAATATAAAAATGCTTTAAAAATTGACACTAGATTCGTTAGACTGGTAAAATCGTTTGTTTTTTCTTCATATATTTCTTGATTGTTTTAGAAAGTGGATGAAATAATCTTTAACAGAAAATATGTTTATAATCAAAACTGAACAAAAACTGGGGAAAAATTTTTAAATAATGTAATTGTTTATTTTTTTTTCAGAATTTAGTGTAGGTCTCTATAAATCAAGATTTAATAATCACATATTTAATTTTGGTAGCACAGAATTTAACTAAAACAAAATATGCCACACCATCCATCTTGCCTTCTGTTGAAATGGAATTTGCCATTCTTGCCTATATGGCTTAAAGAAATCTGCTCAATACATTTTTAGTGTCCAAAAGGGAAAGAGTTGTAGGGAAACACTTTTGTATCATTTTTTAAAAGACTGAATATGGATATAAGGAATACAAGAGGCTTGTGGGGGTTGTACTTACTAGAATGAATCCCCCAAAACTGCTCCTCAGGGTACTTGAGTTAACAGGTAAGCACATCAGTTAGATCTGTCATTCCTCTGTTTAAAACCATTCAGTGGCTTCTACTAATATATGAGTACTAATGTATAAGTAAAGATGGTTTCTAAGAATATTTCTACCATCTGTTGTGTGAACTCACTTGGAACTGTAACACAAAAGTACACATAGAGGGATTATGATTGTAAAATGAACATTTTCTATGTTGCTTCACTCTAGAAGTTTGTGCTTAGAGAAGAAAAATGTTTGAAAAGTACTAGGCCAAAAAGAAGTCTGAGAAATTAGCTCAAATCTTATGGATAATAAATAAGAAACAAAAGAGACTTTTTCCAAATTTGACATTAATCCTAAAAATTACATATTACCAAAAATGATTGTGTCACTGAAAACAACTACTTTAATGAAAAGAAGAAACTCCAACCAAGCACAATAGAAACAATAATAAATTATCTCTCTATTCTTGCTATATAAAAAGTCATTGCAAAGTTGATGCCATGTGAAGAGGCTAGTAAAGAGCATGAAGCTAAAAGTCATAGGGAATAATTCCTGAAAGAGGGTGTCAGGCAGCTAATTAACAAAAATATGTTATTTTTCTGCAGTTTGTATTTTTGTGCAAATTGTCAGCTTTCTAAAAAAGTAATTGTATTAATTTACTTGTCTCACTTGAAATAAATGTTCCCTTTTATACTTAATATTGCATTTATAATCTCGTATTGTTATTTCTTGAAAAGAGGTTCACAAATCATATAAGCTTCAAGTCCCTCAAATCCTCAAGCATTCCTTGTTCTCAAGCCAGAAATAATTTCTTATTGAAATTTTCTAAGACTCTTGTGCTATTTTTTCTGCCACTTACTGGTTCCTAACTCAATACATATTATTTTAGTTCAGTGCCTACAATACACAAAAGATTATGCAGATTTAAGAGCGCTCTCTAAGGAGAGAATCTTTTCTTGACATGACCTCAGCAGTGAGCGTTTAATAAATGAATATTTAAAAATTGTTACTATACAGAGTACATGCCATTTTATATTTATAATAATAATGCAATAAAGAAGCAAAGAGGCTTTACCCTCCATGCAAGAGAAGATGGATGTTAGCGCAGGAGGACAGATCCGCAGATGACCTTGGCTAACTAAACGCTTCCTCCTCTTGTTTGCACTTTGGTTACCCCAATGCCAGTCAAATAGATCAAGGCCCGGCATTCATTGCTGAAGCCCAAGCACCGAGGGCCCACACGTTTGGCATTGGCTGGAGCTTCCACTTGCCTTACCATCCAAAGGCAACAATTATAGTAGATAATTTTAATGAACAGTTGAAGAAAGCCTTGACAAAAGGATGCTTGGTGGAGGCATTTCAACCATAGATTCTGAATGTCAGGGACCCTCTGGATCATACATACTTGATTCCAACGTAGTAAAAATGTGGTCCTGGGTCACTGGATGGAGCAGCATGCACACAGGGCATAGGGGTACTATTGGAGGAGCCCCTGAGGGGGCATGTATAGGTAGGTGGCGCACAGAGAAGCACAAAAGGGAGTGGTGAGCAGTGAATGGAAGGCAAATAGGGAAACTACAGCATCGTAGACCATTCTCATGTCCTTGAGAAAACTACCAATCTTTATTCCCAGTTACAGCTGCCTACATGCTTCCTGGGATGGTAGAAGATGTGGACTGCCTGGCAGACAGACACACTGGAAGACTGTAAACATGTAGGATTAACCCGATGGGGTGCTGTGGCCTATTTTACAGGGCCCGTTGGCCCTATGTATCCAGTCACTGACCTGACAAGCTGTGGGTGAACTTGGTGTGTGCCCCAGTGCCTCCAGAGAACGTCCTTGCTTACCTGAGAGGAGTAATGGTGGTTCTGCTCATGGAACCCTCTGACCATGCTGGAAGGAGGGTGTGAGTCAGGAGGACCTCGAGAGGGCAGCCGGGGGAAGTAGTAGCAGAAGACCAGGAATAGAGAGATTGGGTCGTTACACCAACTTAGCCAAAACCTTATCCAATGGTGATACAGTTTAGATGTGTGTCTCCTCCAAATCTCATGTTGAAATGTGACCTCCAATGTTGGAGTTAAGCCTAGTGAGAGCTGTTTGGATCATGTGAGAAAATTCCTCATGAATGATTTGGTGCTGTCCTTGCAATAATGAGTGAGTTCTCACTCTACTAGTTCACTTGAGACCTGGTCATTTAAAATAGTGTGGCGTCTCTCCATTCTGTCTCTTGCTCCTGCTCTAGCCTTGAATATTCCTGGTCCTGCTTGACTTTGTGCCATGAGTAAAAACTACCTGTGGTATCACCAGAAGCCAGGCAGATGCCAGTGCCATATTTTATGTACAGCTTACAGAAATGTGAGCCAATTAAACCACTTTTCTTCATAAATTTCCCAGTCTCAGGTATTTTTTTAATACATAAAAATGCTAGAATGGACTAGCACAGAAAATTGGTACTGAGGAGTGAGACATTGCTATAAGGATATCTAGAAATGTGGAAGCGGCTTTGGAACTGAGAAACAGGTAGAATTTGGAAGAATTTGGAGGGCTCAGAAGAAGACAAGAAGATGTGGTAAAGTTTAGAGCTTCCTATAGACTTGTTAAGTGGTTGTGACCAAAATACTGATAGAAATATGGACACTGAAGGCCAGGCTTATGAGGTCTCAGATCAAAGTGAGTAGTTTATTTGGGAACTGGAGTAAAGAACACCCATGTTATGCCTTAGCAAAGAGCTTGGCTGAATTCTGTCTATGTTCATGTCCTTAAGTTCAGACTTAATAATGATGACTCAGGGTATCTGGCAGAAGAAATTTTTAAGCAGTAAAACATTCAAGATGTTGCCTGACTGCTTCTAAGAACCTATGATCAAAAAAAAAAAAAAAAAAAAAAAAGCATCTTCAGAAGATTCCAAGAGGGCTGCAGAGCAACCGCTTGCTAGAAAGATTGCCCTGTCTAAAAGGGAGCTGACTGCTAATATCAAAGAAAATGAGAAAGGCCCCAAGGAATTTTAGAGATCTTCCAAGCAGCTCTTCCCACCACAGGTCCAGAGGGCTAGAAGGAAAGAATGGTTTCAGAGGCCAGGCCCAGGGACCCACTGCCCTACACCACCCTGAGAGGCTTATCCCCACATCCAGGATGTTCCAGCTCTAGCCTCAGTTCAAGGGGGCCCAGGTACAGCTTACACCACAGCTCTGGAGGGTGTAAGCCATAAGCCTTAGTAGCTTCTATGTGGCATTAAGCCTGTAGGTGTGCAGAATGCAAGACTGAAAGAAGCATGGCAGCTTTCACATAATTTTCAGAGAATATATGGAAAGCCTAGACTCTCCGGCAGAAACCTGCTGCAGCGGTGGAGTCACCACAGAGATACTCTACTAAGGCAGTGAGGCGATGAAAAATGTGGGGTTGGGACCTCCACACAGAGTGCCCAGTGGGGCACTGCCTAGCAGAGCTGTGGGAAGGGAGCTGCCACTCTCCAGACCTGAGAATGGTAGATCCACTGGCAACTTGCAACCCCAGTGTGGAAAAGCTGCAGGTACTCAACTCCAATCTGTGAGAGTATCCATGGGGGGTACACCCTGAAAAGTCACAGGGATGGAGCTTTCCAAGGCCTTGGGAGCCCACCTGCTGCACCAGTGTGCACTGGATGCGGTACATGGAGTCCAGGGAAATTATTTTGGAGTTTTAAGATTTAACGACTGCCCTTCTGTGTTTCAGACTAGTGTGGGACCTATAGCCCATTTCTTCTGGTCAACTTCTTCATTTTGGAATGGTAAGACTTATCTTGGAAATAAATAACTTGTTTTGATTTTACAGTGCCATAGGTGGAAATAATGAGTCTCAGATGAGACTTAGGACTTTAGACTTGATGCTGGAACAAGTTAAGACTTTGTGGGGACTATTGGGAAGGGATGATTGTATTTTGCAATGTGAGAAGGACATGAAATTTGGGGGTTCAGGGGCAGCATGATATGGTTTAGATGTGTGTTCCCTCCAAATCTCATGTTGAAATGTGACCTCTGGTATTGGAGGTGGGCCTTGTGGGAGGTATTTAGGTCATGGAGGTGGATATCTTGGTGCTGTCCTTTCAAGAATGAGTGAATCAATGAGTTCTTAACTTTCTTAGTTCATGTGAGATCTGATTGTTTAAAGTGTGTGGCATCTCCCCCTTTCCTGTCTTGCACCCACTCTCACTATGTGATGTACTTGCTCCTGCGTCACCTTCTGACATGATTGAAAGCTTCCTGAGGCTTCACCAAAAGCTGAGTAGATGCCAATGCCATACTTCTTGTACAACCTGCAGAATCATGAGTGAATTAAGCCTTTTATCTTTATAAATTATCCAGTGTTAGCTATTTCTTTATAGCAATGAATAAACAGACTAACACACATAGATAAGGAGCCTGTGAGATTCCCTTAATCTGCTCTTTCTACAGAGATGTGGAAGATGCAGAGGTGTGGAAGCATGAAGCCTGTGTTAGACAGTCCCATCCTGTGGCCACTGTGAGTAACCTGATGATCTGTTGGATTTACAACCCTGGATCTCATTCTGTCATAGGCTGTCATGACCCTTTCCTGCCAATGGTAAATTATACCAGCCTTCCTTATGCCACAGTGTACACAAGCAGAACCCAAGCCCTGAATTACTGAATGAAGATCTGGCCTTTGCCCCATAAAAGACAGCCAGAAGTGCCCTGTTTTAACTTTCTTGGCCTGTGATAGCAAAACATCACAGCTACACATCACAAAATCTTAGTGGGTTGGTCCTTTGTCACACCACATTCCTTTGATTACCTAAAACGAAAGGTGTTCATATGGCAGTGAGCATAACAAGACCTGTACTGTTGCTAACCCTCTGTGTAGAGGATTGTTGTATGGAGGAAATTGAGATCACACAACCCTCATAAATGAAACTTGGCTAAAATATGCCAATGGATCTATACTCTTGAACGAGCCACTGAGTATAAGCAGAAGAAGCGGTGCTGTATGCACCCAAGGGCCACATCTTTATCTGTAGGCAGTCCGGGGTGACCTAAATATGAAATGCACAATGTCATGCCTGGAAAGCTTATGGATAGCGGGGTCCTGCCCAATGGGTGTACCTGGGGTGTCCTAGATATCATCCCTGGGAATGGGATGCTCCATTAGGCCAGAAGCCTTAAGCTGTGTACAAGGCTTACTAGGGACCTGTCAGAAGGTGTAACTGACATTGAGTGTTACATCATTTTTGAGATGTTTGATCCATAAATAGGAGTCAATGCTCACGAGGAAATTATAAGAAACCTGTCCCTGACCATGGCAGATATTGTTTCGTCCAATGCCAATGCCTTCACAGTCCACCAGATGTTCCTCAATTCCTGTGGGAAGGTGGTTTTAGACAACACATTGCTCTAAACTTTCTTTTAGCCTAACTGAGAGAAGTGAGAATGATTGCCAACATCTCCTGCTGTACCTAGATAAACATCTTAGGTATTGTAGAGGTACAAGTAGAGTAGATCTAGAAGCAGGCCCATTGGCTGGAGACAGTAAGACCATCTGAATGATCCTTCTTCAATCTATTAGCAACTTTTCATGTGGATCACTGGGATCCTGGGCTAGCTTGCTACTCCAGGCATGCCTGATCATCCTGCCTATAGTAATGGTCTTCATGTGCCTAGTGCCATGTCTTTTAGCCATTACTTAAGGGTGTTGCACCAAGGTCAAACATTTTAAGGCACTGCATTGATTTGATAAGACCAGCCTTTACCTCCAGATTCAGAGAAGTCACTGTTCATATAAAGTTGAATAGCTCAGCTAAGTGGAGGTACCTGGCACAGGAAGTGAACTGTAGGAGGACAGAACCATAGATTACCTTAGCTGACCTTCCTCTTCTCCCTCTTGCTATAATTCTTTGGCAGAATGGATTCAGAATGCAACATCCTGAGATAAGAAGGAAAATATCTGGAACAACCCAGGCTATGTGCTTATTTGTCCTAGAACAAGAAGTTCTATAATACTTGAATTCAGCATGCCAAGTGGCACTCAGGGTGTAAAATCCAAAATGGAGTGCTTTCTGGGTCCCTCAGTTGCAGTGCGGCACATGCATTTAAGATTCTGTCCACCCTAGGCAGCTTTCCTTAGCCTTGATGGACCAGCTTGTTATGTATCCTAGGCTTCTGTTTATTCTTTTTCTCTATCTATGAGTAATAAATTTGCTTTGCCTGACTTCCTGTGCAAGGGTTCTGTCTCACCAGACTCATGAGAATGTACTCTGAGCTTCTGTTGGACTTATGAACCTTTGTGGTTATCATTCTAGGCTTCCTCTTGAATTTTGGGTAACTGGTTAGGTGACTTTGATGAGGTACTATCTTTTGTATGTCTCACTTTCCCCAGTCACAAAAACTGCTATAATATTCAACATTATATTGTCTTGAAGTAAAGGTTAATGAAAAAACTGGGAAATTCTAAGGGAAAGAGCTTTGTTTACTTTACCATAATGAAAACAAGATATGACTTCCTTTTGCACTGCTAGTTATTAAAGATTTCTTCTTCAATTAAACAAACACCAAGTACAAAACAGAATAGTTCAGTAGGCTCAGATAACACAAAAACATTAGTATAACTCTTTGAAGTTCTTCCCAAATTTCTGACTCATATTTACTTTAAAGTTTTCTATCTCACCATATCCTTTTCTCATGGGTTTAAACATCTCTTGGAAAAGAATTTTTAAAGTATCTCGCACAGCAGTTCTCAACCCGGGGCAATTTTGTCCACTACAAGATATTTGGCAATACCTAGAGACATTTTTTTTTTTTTTCTTTTTTTGTCACAACTCGTGGTGGATGTGGGGGAAGCTACTAGCATCTAAGGCATGGGTTCCAGGGATGTTACTAAATATCTTACAATGCACAGGACAGCCCCCTGCAACAGAGAGTTATCTTACCAAAAACGCCAACAGTGCAAAGTTAAGAAACCCTAACCTAGCAGTGGTAAGCATTCAAGAATTAAAATTTCTCAGCAGAGCTTAGGAGATGACTATTTGGCCTGTGGCAATTTAATATGACAACTTAGAATCAAGTTTTCAAATGATGACTGTCATTTTGCAGCACACTATCTCTGTCTTCCTTTAAATTTTGTGTTCACACAAAAACACATATGTGCCATGTGATGGGCTATAGGCTTTTATATTTTTTCCCTTAAGAAAAAAACAAAAAACAAACAAAAAAAACCTTAATAGCCTGGAGCTCCACTTGCTTCTATTTCTTTTAAAAGATCTGCACATCATCTACTTGTATAAAATTCCTGATTAAATATTGTCCTTTCATGTTAGTACATATTTATAGAGCTTATATCAGTACAGCTCTTTGGCAAATGCTAATTTGCAGTAAGATGAACATTGGTATGAGGCAGTCATTTGGGATATAAAGGGCCAGGGAGTATAATTGAATACAGATAAGATGTAGGGAAGAAGTAAAGAAACAGAGAAGAACCCTGGGAGGGTAAGTGTTGCAAATGAAATTAAAATGTTATTGCTCCAATAAGAGTAGGAACTAGCATAAGAAAATACAGAAAAGAAAAATTCAAGACATTTAGAACAAAAAAAAGTAGAGAAATAAACCAGTCAAGCGTTCTAGATGACTCCAGGAAAAGGACGTCTTATTACTAATACTACTACACACAGCTACCATGTCGTTTCTCTGGCCATTCTTTGTTCCAGGGTCTGAACTCAGAACTGGGTGCAACAGAGCGCCTTGATCTAATCTGTTCTGCATATAGTGAAGCCAGGACCACTCTAACTTCATAAATTATATTTCCATTAAATATACTAAATATTGTACACTAAAAGAATGCTACCTCACTTACTGAAAATGAATAAATAAATAAATTTTAGAATTGCTATGATTTTCCTGCTGGGAGTTCCTTATAATGTTGGAGACTTGAGGGATTCAGCCATGGCTGTGACCACATTCTCTGGCCCACAGTTCAGTGTCAGTCATTCTCACAATATCCACAAAGCAGACGCCATTTCTCACTTAACATTTTACTTCATGTGTTAACACAGGCATCTCTTCACCAGCTCTAATAATTCACAAAGCATAAAAAACACAACGCAA
>NW_012107587.1:76777-81914 GCF_000951045.1 Mandrillus leucophaeus | reverse complement strand
ATATTAACTAATTTGACTTTACATCACCCCTGTATATACGCATTATTATTTTCCTCATGTAGATAGAGAAAATGAGACATGAAAAGTGATGTAAAACATATCTACGATCAGAATATCTGAGTCCAGAGTTTATGATCTCTCTCTATGACTCTCGAATCATTATTTGTGGTATATCTAACTCCCAGCTAACGCACATTACATGGCAAAGGCCATTTTTACCTCAACCAGTTGCGAAGACACACAGATATTCAGACTCCTTGAAGGTCAAGCTGAGAGAGATAAAACAATAGAGAGGGAATAGTGTCTGATAGATGGCGGCACCGGGGGGATGATTTTTAAAAATTTCCTGTCTTGCATCCAATCCCTGCTGGAAAGTTTTTATTACCTGTTTGTAACCTAGATACAGACCTTATCTTTGTTACAAAAATTAATTCAAAATGGATCATAGAACTAATTATAAAATACAAAACTACAAACATTCCAGACAATAATATAGGAGAAAATCCATATGATCACCTGGTGATCAATTTTTAGGTACAACATCAAATGTGCCATCCATAAAATAAAAAAATTGACTAGTTGGGCTTTAGTAAAATTAAAAATTCTTTGTTGAAAAAGCACTGTTAAGAGAGCTGTTAAAGAGCACTGTTAAGCTACAGATTGAGAGAAAATATTTACAGAACAAATATCTGACAAAGGACTTGTATACAAACCTAGAAAAACTCTCGAAACTCTACAATAAGAAAACTCACCACATGATTAAAAACTGGACAAAAGATCTGAACAGACAGCTCACCAAAAAAAGAAGATCAGATGGCAAATCAATACAAAATATTTCCAACATCTTGTCGTTAAAGCTCTGTAAGTTACCCAACAATGAAATACACATTGTTGGACAGGGTGCAAAGCAATAGCAACTCTCATTCATTGTTGGTTGAAATGTAGACTGGAACAACCGCTTTAAAATATAGTTTGGTTGCTTATTTCAAAGCTAAGCATGATTTTACCATACAATCTGGTAATCATGATTTCAGGAAATTCTCACAATGATTTTAAACCTATGTTCATACAAAGCTTGCACATAAAAGTTAAGTAGCTTTATCTATAATTGTCCCAAACAGGAAACATTCAATATATCTTTAATAAGTGAATGGTTAAATGAAGGGTGATACAGTCATACAACAGAATATTATTCAACAATAAATCGTAATGAGCTATCAAGCCATAAAAAGACATGGATAAACCTTAAATGCATAGTATGATTCCAAATTATATGAGATTCTCTAAATGGAAAAATTATTGAGATGGTAAAAAAAAAAAATCAGTGGTTGTGTTCAGTTTCAGGAGGAGGGAGGTTAATTAATGAAGCCCAGTGGATATTTAATGTAGTGAAATTATTGCTTATGATACTGTAATGATAGATATATGCCATTATGCATTTGTGAAAACACTTAGAAATTTGTGACACAAAAAGACAACCCTGATATATGCAAATTTTAAAAAATTCTTTTAGTATTCTAAGATAAGAGGAATAATGTATTATACCAAATCCTTCCATCTGTATTACAAATACATAAAACAACCTAAGTGCCAGGGGTTTGGAGCAGAGTGTGGCTGACCTAAGCAAATTTGGAATGAATGGAATCTGTAATACTAAAGGCAAAAGAATATAAAAAAGAGCATAAATAACTGCACCTTGGTTGATGAAGTAGTTTTGAATGGGGGTATGGGTTAACAATCCTGATAACTTTACACATATGTATTAAAACTGAAAATTAGGAAATAATTGGATAGTAGATTGTGGAGCTGTGGGAAGTTACAGAAAAACGGGGGAGGAGGCTGTAATGATGTATGTGGTAATGGATTAGAGTCAGGTACATCAGTATCAACTCACATTTAGCTTAACATAGATAGAGATAGCTACCCAGAGAAATAGTGATAGTTAAAAGTATATATACAGATTATTATTCACCACATACATATTCTTTTCTTTCAGGTGAGAGACCCTGAAATAAGTAGCAATGTTGAATTACTAATAAACTTACTTAATACCCAGATCTTGGTTTCTAATAATATTTTTCAATGAAAGGAACCAGAGTTTTTAGAGAAGTTGTTCATTGTAGGATTGGGGAAGGAAATATACAAGTTGAGCCTCCAATGTTTTGTTTTAACCAAAAGTAAGGAATGTCCGAATAGGGAAAAAAAATCTTCACAATGATAGTGCCAATTCAAAGGGACAATGGAGACAACTGAAACAGTTCCCAGTGGCCAAATCTGGAACAACTGGAGCAACCAAATAAAGCTGTGTTGTATTAAAACCTAAAGTATAAAATAAGTATACTTGGTGACCATACCAATAGTAATAAGTGGATATATAAACAAATAAGGTAAAATAGACAAGAAGAATTTCAAAATTTTCTCTTGCTATTATTAGCTCAAGGAGGTGGAATGTAACTCTCTATTCTTTAGATGTGGGCTATGTACAGTGAGCTCCTTCTAAAGAGTACAGTATGGTAAGGGGAAGAAAAATAAATATAGTGGAGAAACCTGACAAATACCACCTCTTTCAGGTGATTAAGATTAATTTCAGCAATCATAAGTCATGTTGATAGTATGTACCTTTGACATGACGTGATCATAATGACACTATATTTCTGTGGTCTTTCCAAAAATACATAATCCCGATCTAAACATAAAATGGGTATAGAACAAATATCAGTTAAGAGACATTCTACAAAATACTTGACCTGTACTCAAAACTGTTAAGGTAAGGTAAAACTAGGAAACTTTGTGAAACTGTTAAGGCCAAGAGAAACCTAAGGAAACATGGCAACTAAAAGTAATGGGGTGTATTGGATGGAATCCTGAAACAGGAAAATAACTAAAGAAATCTGAATAAAGTATGGAATTTAATTAATGATATATCAATATTGGTTCATTGAACATAAAATGCCTTATACTAATGCAATATGTTAATATGGAAAATGGAGTGTGGTGTATGTGGCGATTCTTTGTACTATTTTCTGAAATTTTCTGTAAACCTAAATCTGTTCTAAAACTAAAAGTTTATTTTCAAATACTACATTGAGACAGAGAAGGAAAAAATTAATTGAGTAGAGTACAGAGTATGAAGGGAAGTCAAACTATTTCTGATACTGGGGATCTGAATTTAGCTGTACATGTCCAAATACTGTTGATTAATAGTGATGCGATGACATCTATGTTGTGATTGTTGTTATAATGTGGACAATTTTTGCTAAAATCCAACCCTAGTTCTTTATTTAACAGTTCTGCCTTGGAAAACAGATAATACATGACAGTTGTAGACTCACAGAAACTGGAGAGTTGCAGTCTACCTTACACTAACACCACTGCCAAGTCTTAACCACCAAAAGTAAAACAGAAAAAAATTATTTTGTTACTTATGTTGATCAATACACTTGTATCCTTACATGGTTTAGACATTGGTGACATTTGTAACTTGACTTGCTTCACTTTTTCAATTTAGGAGAGTGATGCTATATTGTATTCAAATTACATTTATCTCATGGGAAAAATATTTGTTTGGAAATCAGTGTGCTGGTGTAATATGAATCCCCATATACATAAAAATTATCTTTCAAAAGTCTCTTTTATTACTACATACAAATACATTCTAGATTCTGAAATCTAACTAAACCTACAGTAGTCCAAATAGAAATCACATCGATAAATACTTAAATATAAGCACTTTGCATAGAGATAAATGCAAATTCAAATAACTAAACTTTATTTATTTGCAATAGTCCTTTTAAATACACTTCAGGTATGTAAATACTTTTATCTCACCTTTACTAATTTGCACACCAATCAAAATATATCATTTAACCCTTTCTTGAAAAGTAGAAAACTTAAAGTAGTATTTTCTAATTCTGTGAAGAAAGTCAATGGCAACTTGATGGGGATAGCATTGAATCTGTAAATTACTTTAGGCACTATGGCCATTTTCATGATATTGGTTCTTCCTATCCATGAGCATGGAATGTTTTTCCATTTGTTTGTGTCCTCTCTTATTTCCTTGAGCAGTGGTTTGTAGTTCTCATTGAAGAAGTCCTTCACATCCCTTGTAAGTTGTATTCGTAGGTATTTTATTCTCTTTGTAGCAATTGTGAATGGGAGTTCACTCATGATTTGACTCTGTTTGTCTATTATTGGTGTATAGGAATGCTTGTGATTTTTGCACATTGATTTTGTATCGTGAAACTTTGCTGAAGTTTCTTTTCAGCTTAGGGAGATTTTAGGCTGAGATGATGGGGCTTCTAAATATACAATCAAGTCATCTGCAAACAGAGACAATTTGACTTCCTCTCTTCCTGTTTGAATACCGTTTATTTCTTCCTCTTGCCTGATTGCCCTGGCCAGAACTTCCAATACTGTGTTGAATAGGAGTGGTGAGAGAGGGCATCCCTGTCTTGTGCCTGTTTTCAGAGGGAATGCTTTCAGCTTTTGCCCATTCAGTATGATATTGGCTGTGGGTTTGTCATATATAGCTCTTATTATTTTGAGATTCATTTCATCAATACCTAGTTTATTGGGAGTTTTTAACATGAAGGGGTGTTAAATTTTGTCAAAGGCCTTTTCTGCATCTATTGAGATAATCATGTGGTTTTTGTCATTGATTCTGTTTATGTGATGGATTACATTTATTGATTTGCATATGTTGAACTAGCCTTGCATCCCAGGCATGAAGCCAACTTGATCATGGTGGATAAGCTTTTTGATGTTTTGCTAGATTTGGTTTGCCAGTATTTTATTGAGAATTTTCACATTAATGTTCGTCAGGGATATTGGCCTGAAATTTACATTTTTTGTTGTGTCTTTGCCAGCTTTTTGTATCAGGATGATGCTGGCCTCATAAAATGAGTTAGGGAGGAGTCCCTCTTTTTCTATTGTTTGGAATAGTTTCAGAAGGATTGATACCAGCTCCTTTTTGTACCTCTGGAAGAATTTGGTTGTCAATCCGTCTGGTCCTGGGCTTTTTTTGGTTGATAGGCTATTAATTGCTGATTCAGTTTCAGAACTTGTTATTAATCTATTCAGGGATTCAACTTCTTCCTGGCTCAGTCTTGGGAGGGTGTATGTGTCCAGGAATTTATCC
>NW_012107587.1:58808-76566 GCF_000951045.1 Mandrillus leucophaeus | reverse complement strand
ATATATATATATATATTCTTTATATATTTTTTTAAGTTCTGGGGTATATGGGCAGAATGTGCTGGTTTGTTACGTAGGTATACACATGCCATGGTGGTTTGCTGCACCCACCAACCCGTCACCCACATTAGGTATTTCTCCTAATACTATACCTCCCCTATCCCCTCATCACCTGACAGGCCCCAGTGTGTGATATTCCCCTCCCTGTGTCCACGTGTTCTCATTGTTCAACTCCCAGTTATCAGTGAGAACATGTGGGGTTTGTTTTTCTATTATTGTGTTGGTTTACTGAGAATGATGGTTTCCAGCTTCATCTATGTCTCTGCAAAGGACATGAACTCATCCATTTTAATGGCTGCATAGTTTTCAATGGTATATATGTGCCACATTTTATTTATCCAGTCTATCATTGATAGACATTTGGGTTGGTTCCAAGTCTTTGCTATTGTGAATAGTACCGCAATAAACATAAGTGTTAAAGTGTCTTTATAGTAGAATGATTTTATAATCCTTTGGGTATATACCCAGTAATGGGATTGCTCAGTTAAATGGTATTTCTAGTTCTAGATCCTTGAGAAGTCACCAAACTGTCTTCCACAATGGTTGAACTAATTTACACTCCCACCAACAGTGTAAAAGCGTTCCTATTTCTCCAGATCCTCTCCAGCATCTGTTGTTTCCTGACTTTTTAATGATCACATTCTAATGGATGTGAGATGGTATCTCATTTTGGTTTTGATTTGCATTTTTGTAATGACCAGTAATGATGAGCATTTTGTTGTATGTTCATTGGCCACATAAATGTTAGGGTGTCGATTTTAGATCTGTCCCGCTGTCTTCTGTGGGCTTTTAGTGCTATAAATTTCCCTCTAAACACTGCATTAACTTTATTCCAGAGATTCTGGTATATTTTGTCCTTGTTCTCATTCATTTCAAAGAACTTATTTATTTCTGCCTTAATTTCGTTATTTACCCAGTAGTCGTTCAAGAGCAGGTTGTTCAGTTTCCATGTAGTTGTGCAGTTTTGAGTGAGTTTCTTAATCCTGAGTTCTAATTTGATTGCACTGTGGTCTAAGAGACTGTTTCTTATGATTTCCATTCTTTTGCATTTGCTGAGGAGTGTTTTACTTCCAATTATGTAGTCAATTTTAGAATAAGTGCCATGTGGTGCTGAGAAGAATGTGTATTCTACTGATTTGGGATGGAGAGTTGTGTAGATGTCTATTAGGTCCACTTGGTCCAGAGCTGAGTTCAAGTTCTGAATGTCCTGGTTAATTTTCCGTCTCATTGATCTGTCTAATATTGACAGTGGGGTGTTAAAGACCTCCACTATTATTGTGTGGGAATTTCAGCCCCAAATCTCCTTAAGCTGATAAACAACATCAGCAAAGTCTTAGGATACAAAATCAATGTGCAAAAATCACAAGCATTCTTATACACTAATAATAGACAAACAGAGAGCCAAATCATGAGTGAACTCCCATTCACAATTGCTACAGAGAGAATAAAATACCTAGGAATATACCTTACAAGGGATGTGAAGGACTTCTTTAACAAGAACTACAAACCACTGCTCAAGGAAATAAGAGAGGACACAAACAAATGGAAAAACATTCCATGCTCATGGATAGGAAGAACTAATATCGTGAAAATGGCCATAGTGCCCAAAGTAATTTATAGATTCAGTACTATCCTCATGAAACTACCATTGACTTTCTTCACAGAATTAGAAAAAACTACTTTAAATTTCGTATGGAACCAAAAAAGAGCCCGTATTGCCAAGACAATCCTAAGTAAAAAGAACACAACTGGAGGCATCACGCTACCTGACTTCAAACTGTACTATGAGGCTACAGTAACCAAGACAGCATGGTAATGGTATGAAAACAGATATATAGTCCAATGGAACAGAACAGAGGCCTCAGAAATAACGCCATACATCTACAACCATCTGATCTTTGACAAACCTGATAAAATCAAACAATGGGGAAAGGATTCACTATTTAATAAATAGTGTTGGGAAAACTGGCTAGCCATATGCAGAAAACTGAAATTGGATGCCTTCCTTACACCTTATACAAAAATTAAGTCAAGATGGATTAAAGACTTAAATGTGAGACCTAAAACTATAAACACCATAGCAGAAAACCTAATCAATACCATTTCGGACATAGGCATGGGCAAAGAATTCATGACTAAAACACCAAAAAAAATTGCAACAAAAGCCAAAATTGGCAAATGGGGTCTAATTAAACTAAAGAGCTGCTGCACAGTAAAAAAAATTATCATCAGAGCGAACAGACAACCTACAGAAGGGAGAAAATATTTGCAGTGTATCCATCTGACAAAGGTCTAATATCCAGAATCTACGAAGAACTTAAATTTACAAGAAAAAACAAACAGCCCCATCCAAAATTGAACAAAGTGGGCAAAGAATATGAACAGACACTTCTTAAAAGAAGATATTTATGTGGCCAACATATGAAAAAAAGCTCATCATCAATGGCCATTAGAGAATACAAATCAAAACCATGATGAGATACCATCTCACACCAGTTAGAATGGTGATCATTTAAAAGTCAGGAAACAACAGATGCTGGAAAAGATGTGGAGAAATAGGAACGCTTTTACACTGTTGATGGGTGTGTAAATTAGTTCAACCATCGTGGAAGACAGTGTGGCTATTCCTCAAGGATCTAGAACTAGAAATACCATTTGGCCGAGCAATCCCATTAGTGGGTATATACCGAAGGATTATAAATCATTCTACTATAAAGACACATGCATACATATGTTTATTGCAGCACTCTTCACAATAGCAAAGACTTGGAACCAACCCATATGCCCATCAATGATAGACTGAATAAAGGAAACGTGGCACATATACAACATAGAATACTTTGGAGCCATAAAAAATGATGAGTTCCTGTCTTTTGCAGCGACGAGGATGAAGCTGGAAACCATCATTCTCAGCAAACTAACACAGGGACAGAAAGCCAAACACTGCATGTTCTCACTGATAAGTGGGAGTTGAACAATGAGAACACGTGGACACAGGGAGGGGAATATCACACACTGGGGCCTGTCATGGAGTGGCGCAATAGGGAAGGGATAGCATTGGGAGAAATACCTAATGTAGGTGATAGGTTGATGGGTGCAGCAAACCACCATGGCACGTGTATACCTAGGTAACAAAACTGCACGTTCTGCACATGTATCACAGAACTTTAAGTATAATTTTAAAAAATGAGAAAACTTGACTTTTCTTATGTTCACCTTGAAGTTGGCTTTATCACAGGAAGAGCACTCTTAAGACTATTTCCCACAGAGTAGCATCTTACATTTCTGGGCTCATATGATCTGCTATCTGCCTTCAGTTTGAAAAATATATTTATGTGTTCAAACTCAACAAAAGTTAGTACAAAACTTTAAAAAATATTAATCAAAATCATCATTAAAAAGTTTCTTTGAGTACCCTAGGATTTTTTTCTTTTTCTGTCAATGAGAGCTAAAAACATTTTCAGAATATATGGACATATTTTGTTTTGATATTTTAGTATTTCATAAATCATTTAATTCCCTGAGGTGAAATGATCCACAGAGTGTGACTATCTGTGGAGAGCCTCCATTCTCAACGTTCAGCAAGTAAAGTGTAAGAGCCTTGGTATTTGCTATGGTCTGAATGTTTGTGTCTACCCCTAATTCCTTTTAATTAATTTATTTTTTTAGACGGAGTCTCGCTCTGTCACCCAGGCTGGAATGCAGTGGTGCTATCTCAGCTCACTGCAAGCTCAGTCTCCTGGGTTCATACCATTCTCCTGCCTTAGCCTCCTGAGTAGCTGGGACTACAGGCGCCCACCACCATGCCTGGGTAATTTTTTGTAGTTTTTAATAGAGATGAGGTTTCACCGTGTTAGCCAGGATGGTCTTGATCTCCCGACCTCGTGATCCGCCCGCCTTGGCCTCCCAAAGTGCTGGGATTACAGGCGTGAGCACCCAGCCCACCCCCAATTCTTATGTTGAAATCCTAACCCACAAGGTGATAGTGTCTGGATGTGTGGGCTTTGGCATGTGTTTAGGTCATGGGGACAGAGACCTCACAAATAGGCTAATTGCTTTTATAGATGAGATTCAGGAAAGACTCCTCACTTCTTCCATCACATGAGGAACACAGCAAGAAAGGTCACCTATGATTAAGAAAGTGGACCCTCACTAGACACTGAATCTCTTGGTACTATGATCTTGAACTTCCCACCCTCCATAACTGGGAGAATTTCTGTTATAAGCCACAGAGTTTATGGTATTTTCTTATAGCAGCCTGAAGTAATTAACACAATATTTATTATATAAATCCTTCTATTTTGTTAAATAGCACTACTGAAAATATGTCTTCAATCTTACATACTATTTTAAAAGATTTCAGCGTCATTCATTCACAGAGGTTTCAATGCTGTCCTATTACAAAATGTATTAAAAAGAAAATGTACTATGGTCAGTTTTATGGGTCCTACATTTTATGACCTTATTGTAATCTAGTTAGGTCTTAAGAGCATTATCTGTTTTTAAAAATCCCACTTTGATCTACCATTTACAAATTGTGTGATCTTGTTAACATCTCTGTGCCTCAGTTTCTTTTTTAAATTAGAGTACCTTTCTCAATGGGTTGTTATGAAGATTAAATAAATTATGACAGCATGTAAGAACAGTGCCTAGTACTGAATAAGTACGTAATGAGTAATTATTACTCTCATTATTAAAGGTGGAGATTGTTTGAGAGGGTGAAGAAGTTGAAGGTATTTGTTCATGCAAGATGCTTGGTAGAAATATGTGAATGCAAACCCATATCTTAACATGTAATGAAGCAATTGGACCATAAGTGCAGAAAAGAGTTATGGCTGAGCTTTTGCTTTCAGACTTCTAAAAAGCAAACACCCAAACGCCTAGAATATTAACTATGCTTTTAAGAAACTGATTTTTTTGTAAGCCATTTGTACTTTTACTTATTTATTTATTTTTTTTTACTTTTTCTCTTGCCTTCTTTATTTATCACTATTTGTTACCAGAACACTTAACATAAGATATATCCTATTAGCAAATTTTTAAGTAGGCAATATAGTATTATTAGCTAGTGACACGGTGCTGTATACTAGATCTTTAGGACTTACTCATCTGGCACAACTGAAACTTTGTATCCTGTGACTAATCCCTTCCCATTTCCTATGACTCCAAGATGTTGGAAACCACCACTCTACTCTGACTGTTTTATATCCCTCATACAAATGATATCATGTAATATTTGCCTTTTATACTTTTAAATTAATCTTCACTTATTAAAAACCCTTAATCCCTGTTAGGTGATTTCCCTGGGTTCTACACTTCCTATTAACTTGACTTATTTTAGAAATTACCTATAATTAACTGAAACAGCACAGTTTTCAAATTAGTGAAGCAAAAATGTAGTGTCACGTCAAAATGCTCCTTGCCGGAACGTTCATTCATCTGCTCAATGACTAGCTTAATGTTTCAGTGCACTTAATGCATGCCAAAACTTCAGTAATATTCCCTAAATGAGAATAAATAACTTATTAACTTTGAGTTACACCATTTTGATTGAGAATACTCTGATTAATTTGTCCTTGTACACGTTTTTCTCTGCAGTTTCTGAAATAGCTTTGTACCAGAGACTTAAAATAATTTTCATTTCTGAAGTAATTATACTGATGTCCTCCCTACATCACCTTGTCTTTTCCTTGAAGATATTACTTTATATTAAAATATAAGCTAATTTTTTGACATTGTCCAGAAAGGAAATAATATAAATGCTATTTTAATAGTAGTTATGAAAACATAAAGAAAATAAGAGTTTACTCAGAAACACATAGCAATTTTATTAACACATGGCAGATTTCCGATTTTTTGAGAAGAATAATTCTAACCATGTAGTACTTCAAATAATATAACGTTTGCATTTGAAGATGGATGGGTTGACTCATGTTTGGAGATCAGGGCAAGGTAAAATTTTGAATATAAACTGGATGCTACACACATATGTAAAATTTAAATGATGTAAACTTAATGCTCAAATGAGTAATTTAGAAATTGAACAAGTATTGCATCCATATAAACCTGTATTTAAATAGTTCCAAATCACTAATTAAACCAAATTCCAAAATCTGCAATAAAATCATGTTTGATAATTTCTTTACTGCAACCAGAAATAGCATATGTATAAGCTTCTATGATATATTCAATAAAAACTTAAAGCACACAATTTGCATTATAATTGAGAGACTACAACAATACACTGTTGTTGGCTGCCAATGTTTCTTGCTATCTCTACCCTTTGCATGTATAGATATATCTCAGTGTTTCTTAAAAGGCTTTTGAATTTTCTTTTAACATGTGCAGGGATAAAAAGACCATTAGAGGACACTCATGTCTTAGCTTGGACCTTAGACAATGGCTTCTTGGGAGTGGATTAGTAGCTTTCATTCAACTGCCATTTTACTTGGAAATATGACTACACAGTATATTGTTTATGAGGATAATTGGGTCCTATGCTTAAAAGCCAGGTATATTCAAAACAGCTTGATAATGAAGACCCTAAGTTCCCCAGGTTTTCAGAGGAATCTTCTGGAATAAGGTGACTGCTAGTATAGAGTGACTGCCCCGGCCACAGCTGACTATACATCAAAATATCCATTGTTCAGACAATGACCTTTTAGTCCCAATTTATTATCTACTCTATCAGTAGGCTTCTTGTTCAGACGTTTCAGAACTGAGTAGAATTGTGTTGGGCTTTATAATCAGACTCACTCAGGTTTATAGTTGAATTCTGCAACTAGGATAGATTATGTGCTCTGCATCAATTTCCGTATCTGTAAAATGAGAATAATGATACCTAACTCTTACGACCAATGTGAGTATTAAATAAGCTGTACAATATCTAACAGGATGCAAATGAGAATTTTCCCTGTTCTCCAGTTTAGAATGATGCTCAAAGTTGCAAACAGTGTGGTTCAGTTCTGAGTTCCCACCAAAACCTCACCTTGAATCGTAATAATTCCCACTTGTCAAGGGCAGGACCAGGTGGAGATAATTAAATCATGGGGGTGGTTTTTCCTGTGATGTTCTTGTGACAGTGAGTGAGTTCGCATGAGATATGATTGTATTATAAGGGGCTTCCCCCTTTGCTTGACACTTCTTTCTTCTACCACCTTGTGAGGAAAGACTTGTTTGGTTCCTCTTTTGCCCTGATTGTAAGTTTCCTGAGGCTTTTCCAGCCATGCAAATCTGTGAGTCAATTAAACTTCTTTCCTTTATAAATTACCCAGTCTTGAGTATTTCTCCATAGCAGCATGAGAACAGATTAACACAAGGTACAAATTATTCCCACATTCTAAAGAAAGATGCTAGGCACATTTACAGAACATGGAGCACACATCTGATTCCCTTAGCACATCTCGCAGCTTCATTGCAACTATCAGATAATATGGGAAATAAAAAGGAAGAATAATAACTGCTATAAGGAAGAAAAATGTGGCCTGCTGTATATGCCATACAGCTCTCTCAGTGTACATCTCCGCTATCTCAAACTAAATAAGAGCAGCTTCAAGAAAACTATGCCAGAGAGTGAGTGTGACTGCAAGGAGGAGGATGGGATTCTCACCCATACGCATGTGAACTACAAAAATGAAAGGTTCTTAGGGCTTCCAAAGAACCAGGGTGATAAGTGAAAAAATTATCCTCAGGGAAAATTGATCTGTATTTCCTGGAGTTCCAATAGCATAGATATCCACATCTACTTTTTCCTTGAAAGTTTATAAGGACAGAGTTGTTGGAGGTGTCCTCATGAGAAAGCAAGGAGAGAACTGAAGAGTAGCTACTTAGCTGCTTGCCCTTCTAGAATGTGTTGTAGGTATTATTACTGTGTTTTCCTGGGGGATAAGTGGGTACTTAGAAAGGTAAATGAACTCCAGACATTGAAAGGGACCTACTTAAGAAGAGTGCCTGCCAAGGTAAATAAAACTCTGCAATAAGGGGTGTGTGTGAGTTCCAAGTTCTGAGTGTAAGCAGTCTCCCAGGGAATGTGGTGTAGGAACTCCCCAAGCTCTCCAGAGGGGGTGTGGAGGTTCTGATCAGAGAAAGTCTCCAGAAAACACTAAAAAAATTCCATTAGAAAAAGAAAGCTGGCATTTGGACAGGGCACTCAAAGGTCAGATTAAAATAGTACTAGTCATATGACATCTTTATGTTCCTCCTCTCATCCTCTACCAGCTCTGGAAGAAACTCACATGTTGTAAAAACTGTGAGAGAAAGAGTGGAAAAGCAAGTGAAGAAATGGTGAATAAACAGGTCACATTACACCCCTCCCCTCTTGTCCATTGCTGTTGTTTTGCTGTTTCCAGTCCCAAGAAGAGAAGATGAGAGAAACTTTTGTAGGAGTTAAGATTGTGCCACTCCAAAATATACCACCCTGGCATATAAACTATTTTTAGTTAAAGGCACAGGACAAACATTAGATGCAAGATTATCATTCTGACCTTCAGTTTCCTAAAATTAGGAGATAAAACTCACATGTGAATGTTGTGCTTCCTATACTAGAAGTGTCATCAAAGACAGGAAGTTGAGGCCAAAAGAAATCTGTACAAACAACCATTGTTAGATGAACACTTATCCTTCTAGCCACCTCTCCACCCAATCAATGACTATAGCCCAAGCCTCTTTGCCTTGTCACATTTTCATAATTTATTGAACCTTGTGTAATTCAGTATATAGGTTTTCAACTCCAACTGCATATTTGGGTCTTTATTTCTTTATAAAGGCTCCTGTGCCATGTAAAACTTGTATTAAATGAATTTTATACCTTCCTCCTGTTGCTCTAGGTTATGTTAATTTAATTTAATTATTGGACCTAATTTGGAAAAAGCTCTAAAAAGGTAGAGGTACAATTTTGCCTCTACTAAATTTTGAATTGCATGAAAGTTTAAAGTTTTAAAATCATATTATTTCTGGACTTTCTAATCTTCAACATGACTTTTATAAACTTGAATGTGATTGGCAAAATAAGCCAAATTGGCCTGTGTTATATTTCAAGAGCAGAGAAGGCAGATTTCTTCCTTTGAAACTATCAATAGCACAGCTTGAACCATGTCACTATCCTATTAAACACCCTTGGTGGCATGTCTTCACTAGAGGAATAAAGGCTAAACTGTTTGTCTTATGTTTAAATGCTATTACAGATTGGCTCAACGTAACCTTATTTTCCATCTCTGTCTCACACAACCCAAAGTCCAGCTCCATTAGTATTCATTTAATGACTGTCTGTTGAATGGCTACTATGGCCAGATGTTATGCTTGGTAAATCAGAAATGATCCCTGCTTTGAAGAATGTAGAGTGTGTTGAAGGGAGTTAGCTTAAGAGAATCATAAATAAACTATTCTCCTAAATACATTTTTAAAATTCTAGACATCCAGAGGAATGATTGACTATTTCTGATGGTTTCTGGGTTGCATTAAACACTGATTTTTTTTTTTTTTTTTTTTTTTTGTCAGCTGTGTGTTGCTTTCTCATGCCTTTATGTGGTTGACCATGACATTCCCTTTACCTGGACTTCATTTTCCCCTTTATATTTTAACTTTATACAGAAATTTCATTCATAAGGTTTCTGTTCAAATGTCCCCTCCACTGTATACTTTCTCTACAGCTTCTTTCCTACCCATCTTGCAGAATTTAATTCCCTCCCCTGTGTTTCCACAACACATCATTCAAACATTTACTATAGCACAAATAATGTTGCCTTAAAAAAAGAAAAGATTTAAGTGGCTGTCTTCCCACTAGACTGTGCCTAATTTGTTTCATTGAAGAAGATCCATCCTGTAGGATTCGTAAGATACATACACACACACACACACACACACACACACACACATATATATTTAATGAATGACATTCTGGAAATAATATAACTTAAAAGATTATGTGAGGTCAGTTAGAAATTTTGTATAAAATATTTGTAAGAAATTTCAGTTTATGACAGTCCTACCCTAAACCTAACTAATTCATATCTTGAACCCAATCTCCAGGGGATCTGTTTGCTTCACTTTTTTTTTCCAACACAAGCTGTATCTCAAATTTAAACTGACCTTTCCACAAATGAATAAATAAGTAACAGATATCATAAGTGTAAATGTAAATATTCTGCCTAAAATTATTACAACTTCAATAGGTTTTTACTGGCAATAAAGCTTTCATTTGATAGCTATATGTTCAGAACTGGCAGGCTTTCAGGGATAGTAATAAAAATAGAAAAATCTTACACCTCTTCTACAGATGAAAAACTGAGATCCAGAAAGAGTCAATGCTTTATTCACAGAGCTTGAATGTAAAAAAAAAAAAAAAAACTTTTAATATTTTGAACGAAACATATTACTACTCCACTATCATGACATTCATGAACTTAGTATTCAGGGTTTCTATATTTGTGAACATATTGAAAATCCACTTATGATTCACTTTTTATTTTATGAAGTCACAAAGTTAAGTAGCATGGGTCACTTAGCTTTTGATCAAAGTCAGAGCCAGCTCTTCATATATTTGTCTCTTCTCATCTTTTCTCTATTTGTAATTTGAGTGAATGGTAACTCTTGTAAAGTCACATATGCAAACTTTCATTTGGAAAAAATATCCCTGGCATAAGGCAGAATAAAATACACCTGAAGAAACTGGGTTAGAAGAAGAAAAGACAAAGTCAATAGATATGATGAAATGAATTCTTGGTTCTTATCTTGAACATAAAATTTTAGATATTCTCAAGAGTGAATTGTTAAACTCAATATTGACCTACCATTTGAACAAAACTCGTAATATGGGGTGTATGAAAATAAGAAAAGGTATTTTCTCTTTTTCACTGAGTGCTCTAGTCAATGTTGTACTTCTACAGCATAGAAGATAAAATGCTGGTGAATACTGAAAAGATGGCAAGCTTGTGCTGTGGGCACGTGGTACTTATATTTGTGACTTTTAGTGAAATTGTGATTCAAGGAGAATGTGCCAGCTTTGGAAAAATTTCTGCATTTGTGATTTTGGACACCTTTGAAGATCTTAGATATAAGGCTTATTAATGCCAAGCATCAACTCTCAAAATGTAAATAAATAAAAGCAATGTGGATATTCAATAAAAATTAGACAGAATTTAGAGCAGGAAAGATTTTTGTGAAGGGGTGTTAGTCGAGGAAGGTTCAGAGGTAAATATGTTTTGAATCATGTACAAATTCAGTAAGTTTTTTAAAATTTATGTTATATACAACAGAATAGCTCTCAGTGATTAAAACAAATTTTTAGCTCCCAGTGATTAAAACAAAGCAAATGAAACACTATTACCAAGAGGCCAATTCTCTCTAGGAATGATCACATTTAGTATTGTGCAACTTTCTTTTGCTATCCCCAAGATATATCATACATGTAATCTTTTGTTTAATATCTGCTTGCATGGCTTCCCTGGTTGTCTGTGTCTTCCTTTTGCTAAAACACATCATATCTCTAATTATCAATAACCTATCAGTTAAATAGTACACACGGGGCATAAACCATGTTGACCTTGTTCAGCATCAAATCTCTAAAGCTTAACCCAATGTGGCACAGAAGAGGTGCTAAATAAATACATTACAAAGAATTATAGTCATTTATAACACAAGATACAGATAAGCAAATATAGCATATGATAAAGATTATGATAGAGTGACTGACTATACACTTGTGCCAAAGAAATCCTCACAGATGAGACAATATTTGAGATAAATTTTGAAGAAAAGGAAAGTGTTCTAAGAGAAGAGGCAAAAGGAGAAAATATTTCTTATATTATCAAACTACAAATAGCTACATGTCTTTGTATAAATTGGTTTAAGCAAATAAAATGAACTAAATTTTAATGAGCTCCTAGTTCAGGTTAGCTTCAGGCAAAGCCAGATTTATGCTCCAACATTACGGTAAAAGCAATCTCTTGGGTCTGTTTCCTTTGGGTTTTCTTCATTTTCAGGCTCCCCAGGTCATCCTCAACAATACCAGGCTCTCTCCTTATGACAGCGTCAAGTTTCAGTTTGAAGCCTCATAGTCTTTCCAAGCCCAGAAAGTAAGTCCAGAATTACCAACTAAAGCCTTAAAGTTCACTCTGATTGGATAAACTTAGGCTCCCTTCTAAATCAGTCACATACTGTATGGTCATAAATTAGTCAGGCTAACTCCCAGACACTGTGGTTTTATCTGCTACCATTACAATTGAGAAAGAGACAAAGAAGGTTTCTTAGAACAAAACAAAACAAAACAAAAAACATGGCCCCTGTTTCCATAAAGAAGACGATGAGCACTGATGTAGTTATATACTGTAACTGCCAAGGTAGGCCTTATGTATTTTTTCCTAAAACCATCTGCTGAAGAAAATAAGTTTCCTCATACTAAGGAAGATAAAAATCCATGGGCATTTTCCCCTTAAGTAACCTGAAAATACAGAAGAAGAGGATAGTCATTAATATCAACAACTTCCATAGCCAGTTTCTCAGAGTGTGAAAGAATCTTTGGCCCAGTTCCTAACCAGATGGTTAAATATGACATGTCTCAGTGGTTATACGAGTATAAATTTATGCCTGTGTCCCATCCCTGCATGAAATCACAAACAGGAACATAAAAGACCCACATGAATTCTGCCCTGAAATAGAACTGAATCAGTCAGGCTTGGCCAATCTGAGACCCCTGGAGGAGTTTCTGTAAACAGCCTAAGATTAAGCAGCTCCTCCTCCCCCTACAAATTAAATAAAATTTTCTCTTTAGTGGGAGGAAGAGAAAAGTAAAATGTTGCCTTAGGGACCCATTAAATTTCTATATGAGGCTCAGGTTCCATCTATTTTAGCTACAAAAGGATATGGAGTCAGGAACCTTGAGAGCAGAGGTCAAGGCCACAGTTTGTTGGATTTCCATAAATGATGAATGATTGCTTGGCTGCGGGTGCAGATTAATGTTACCAGATTAATGTTACTTGAACAGGAAAAAAAAAAAAAAAGAGGAATCCTAAAATTGATCTCCCACAAATAGTAAGATAACTATCAAGGCTACTGGCCAATGCTATTAATTAGCATTTGAGGTTTGCTTTTCTATCCACATTTGACTTAACCTCCCACTACTTTAGAACATGCATCTTTTGTATGAGCCAGGTAGATCTTGTTGCCATCCACCAAAACTAGAAATTCATTATCACATCTATCACTGAGAACTCTTACTGTTGCAAGTGACAGAAGTGTCAACTCAAATTAGGCATAAACAATAAATAACTTATTGGCTCAACCATAAGCCAGTAAGTTGGAAATCTGCATTGGAAGGCAGAATGGCTTCAGACATAGCTTAAATATGGGGCACAAACTATGTCAACAACCTCCATAGCCACAGGATATCCCTTGGAAAAGGGATAACTTTCCAAGAGAACATTAGAATATTCATACTGGAAAGAAAGGCATGTATGCAGGGATGGCAAAAAATAAACTGACAGACACACGAATGAATGCTTTGTGATAACATGCTCTTTGTTCTTGTCATTTCATTCTCCAGGAATGCCCTCCTCCTTTCTTTTTAAAAATCTGTGTTTCTTTATAATTTCTTTCCTTTTCTATCTTCTTTGGACCATATTTATCTCTTCTACCAAAAGGCCAGAACACTTCTACTTTATCATTTATTTTTCCTTCAACATACACTATAATGAATAGCTACCTCATTTCTCCCTTAAATGATCATTCCCGAGTTACAAACAGCTCATGGGTGCTACAAGAGGTAAATTCAAAAGTCTGTAGCATGGAAGATGGAAAAAATTTCCACTTAGAAACATGATAATACAGAGTGACAGTTTCCAGGATATGAATTTAATTCATTTCCTGAATATCAATTTAATACAAATTCCAGGATATTAATTTAATTAATCCATTGTGTGACTCAGGTACAACATAAACATTTTAATTTGACTTCCAGAACCATCCTAAATCCCCTAGTCCTCCCTAACACGTGCGTCTAATGGTGGAGAGGGAATACTGCTTCCACCCACCACTTGCCTTGCTGGAACTGGGTGATGGGAGGGGGTCCTCCTTCACCACCATTTTTGACGGCTCCCAAAACCTGAGGAAGAGACTGGAGTCATAGAGAGTGCACAGGGGCTCCACAGGTGGGCTTGAGTGAGATGTCATGGGGGCAGAGGATGCAAAAGAAAAATGTTATATTCATTAGGGAAAAGAAGCCTAAGAAAAATGTTATATTCATTAGGGAAAAGAAGCCTATTGTGGATGAGGATTAAAACAGTGGCCAAGGCAGAGCTCAGGATAGTGTTCATTAGAAAGAAGCAGTAGGGGAAGGTTGACAAGCATAAAGAGGTAATAAGACTTAGGACCATGGAGTAAACCCTGGAAGAGACTTCTGAAGCTTACGTTTTAGGAGATGAAAGTCTGAAATTAAACTATATTAGGCAGGGTGCGGTGGCTCACACCTTTAATCCCAGCACTTTGGGAGGCTGAGGCGGGAGGATCACAAGGTCAGGAGATTGAGACCATCCTGGCTAAAATGGTGAAACCCCGTCTCTATTAAAAATATAAAAGAAAAAAACCAGCCAGGCGTGGTGGCACGCACCTGTAGTCCCAGCTACTCAGGAAGCCAAGGCAGGAGAATCGCTTGAACCTGGGAGGTGGAAGTTGCAGTGAGCCAAGATTGTGCCACTGCACTCCAGCCTGGGTGACAGAGCGAGACTCCATCTAAAACAAAAACAGACAAACAAACAAAAAAACTATATTAAACTACCCATATAGTTTAATTTCATTCAGTACAGACAGAGTTGTCTGTATTGTGAACCTTCCTCATGCAGGATCTTTTTTGTTGTTGTTGTTCTCTGTTGCCTTCTCCTTCTTTGTAACCATCTACCACATAAGATCCTGATACTGACTTCTACAGGGTGAGAGGAGAGTATGAAGATAAGGCTGAAAGAATGACTCTTAATTATTGCTGGACACTCATGGATGAGGAGGAGCCAGGGTATGCCAGTGATTCCAGGAATAATAGTGTTGTTACCAGTTTAGGCAGTTTGCTTACACATATACACTGTTATGCGTGTGTGTATGTGTGTGTGTCAAAGCACATAACATATATGGCTACTCTGTAAGTACTAATGTGATGAGTGAATGTCTTCTCTAATATTAACTAAAAGCAGGGGCCATGGTTTATTCTTCTCTTAATGAATTTTTATGCTTGTACAATGTCTTACATTTTGGTAGGTCCTATATTATACTGTTGACTGACAAATAGTGAACATTTTATACACTGGAACTTTCACTAATTCTTATTCTGCTCACCTTTTTTGGTGATAAAATTGCCTATTTCAATTCAAATCTCTGTGACTGTGTATGTATTTTATGAAGTTAATAAAGCTCTACTTTGTTTTAATGAATCTTATGCAGAATACCTATAAAAGGATATGAGGAAATTTTTAAGAAACATTTTATTTGATTTTCAAAGCAAAATAAGATAAAAAAGAAAGTCCAAGCTCTCTGTGGTCATCCTTGTGTTCATGAGAAATTGTAAGATATGTAGTATTTGTTTGTGGAAGCCATGATTTCCAAAACCCACTCCTTGGCTCTACTGTAGAATTAATACTTCTGTAAATGCTTTTGCTTTGAGACATGTATTCATGTTGGCCTTGAAAATGGAGCATGAATTCTGAAATTTCACTAGCTAGAGTCAATTATTCAGTGGAAAAGAAGAACTATAAAATGCTGAGTTGTGCTCATCCACTATGGAATCAGATAAAAATTCTGAAGAAAACATCTTCAGAACAAATAGAAGAAAAATATAATTTATTTAATGTTAGAGGAAAATAAAGAAATGATGAGATGGGGATTCTTATATTACTAAAGATGGTTAGACTGACTCCCAGATCTTTGCATTTTTTTGCAATTTATGCAATTCACTCTCAAGAGCATTTGTTTGGTCTAAAAGTCATGTAGTTGCAGGAATTAACTTGGAAACTCAGGGTAATATGAGTATTTGTTGGGCTTTTTTTGGTTTTCAGATTCAATATATATATCTCTTGTCCTTATAGCAATTGATATGAATGGCCCAGGAATTTGGAGGTTGAGAAGTCACAAGAGAGTAAGATAAATAGGCAGAACAATGGAAAAAAAGAAATGGGGCATAATCTCACCCATTAAATGTATATTCTAGGCCCCTTCCCTGCACAAGGCATTTTTCACACATTTTTTAATCCTACAGTCAACTCTACAAAGTAAGTGTCTCACTGAGAATAGACAGAGAAGTTTTAAATAACTTGCACAAGTTCTAAAGTCTCCTGTGTCTGTGCTACATTCATAGTTGTTCTATGTCAAAGTCCAAGTCATATCTTATGTAATGATGACCCTTGGGAGTAAGGAAGACATATAAGGGTATAACAATTCAGGATACAGAGAATTATAGGCTGACCTTTATATCTAATTATCTGAGTGACCTGAAACAAGCCACTCATACTCTTTTGGCCTCACTTGTTCCCTATAAAAGAAGCTTATAAATCTAGCTCTGCCCATCTACAACTTAGTCACTTTGGTCTAGATAACGCATGATTGTTCCTCTCTCTGTTTCCTCTTTAATGCATTATTCATAATTCAAAGAAGGCATCTCATTTCTAAAGGCTACATTAACTCTTAATGATAAAAGCAGGAAGTCTTTTTTTTCTGGCTTCTTTTTGTCCAGAGTGGGAACAAAATAGAGAAATTTAATTTCTGGTACATACATCACCTCATTTTCCTTTTCCAGTTTCCACTGAAGTAAAGTAAAATTTCCAACCACTTTACAAGGACTCCTGATATCTTCAGAACACTGTTACATGTTGCTAATACTTAAAGCTAACACAGACACACTGAATTCAAGACAAATTACTGACCTCATTAAGACTATGGAGATGCCACTGTCATCATCACGCGTCAACACCCAAGCAGCCAACAGAAACCAAGGTCTTCCTGCAGCCAACACCTTTCTGTTTTTTCCAGTGCCTCACATACATTCTTTTAGAAATACTTCTATTGGTAGAAAAACAGGAATGCCCACAGACATCTATAGGTCAAAAGGAGTCCTTCTTTGCAGTCTGACATTTTATCAGAATGTAATGGGAGTGTTTGTAACACAAAGAAAGAATAAATGCTTGAGGTGAGAGATACTGTCTTTACTATGATGTGATTGTTATGCATTGTATGCCTGTATCTAAATCTGTCATGTACCCCCACAAATATATATATATGGTGGGACACGGTGGCTCACACCTGTAATCCCAGCACTTTGGGAGGCAAAGTTGAGTGGATCACCTGAGGTCAGGAGTTTGAGACTAGCTTGATCAACATGGCAAAATCCTGTCTCTACTAAAAATACAAAAAATTAGCCATGTGTGGTGGCATGAGCCTGATGAATATGGAGAAACCTCATTTCTACTAAAAATACAAAATTAGCCCAGCATGGTAGCCCATGCCTGTAATCCCAGCTACTCGGGAGGCTGAGGCAGGAGAATTGCTTGGACCCGGGAGGTGGAGATTGCAGTGAGCTGAGATCATGCCACTGCACTCTAGCCTGGGCAACAAAAGCAAAACTCCATTTCAAATAATAAATAATAAATTAATAAATAATACACACACACACACCCCACACTATGTACCTGCAAAGATGAAAAATTTAAAAAATTAGAAAAAGAATCAT
>NW_012107587.1:55726-57948 GCF_000951045.1 Mandrillus leucophaeus | reverse complement strand
TGAATAGAATTTTCAGAGACCATAAACAAGTATATTTAGCTTTTGAGATCTCAAATTATAGAGTAGGAAAAAGAAAGGGCAATCCAAATTAAAGCTGAAACATGAGAATGTGGAAGTAAGATACAAACATGCACAATATAGATAGTTTATTGATCATCTAAAGATAGGCAAAATTGGGCTGGGTGTGGTGGCTCACGCCTGTAATCCCAGCACTTTCGGAGGCCGAAGCGGGCGGATCACCTGAGGTCAGGAGTTTGAGACCAGCCTGCCCAACACAGAGAAACCCCATCTCCAGTAAAAATACAAAAATTAACTGGGCATGGCGGTGCATGCCTGTAATCCCAGCTACTCTGGAGGCTGAGGCAGGAGAATCGCTTGAACCCAGGAGGCAGAGGTTGCAGTGAGCCGGTATAATAAATGTTAAGGAATATTGAGATAACTTAAGAGTCATAAAAAAATTATGGAAGCAAGAAGAGGAAGCATTTTGAGGGATTTCAACTGAGATGTGCTGAGTTTGAGGCATAGCCAGAATAACACGGTGGGAGTGGCTTCTAGGCTGTTTATAGTATGCATCTCTGGAAACGACATTATACCTGTACTATGGATGTGTTGGCCAACTGCATAAAGACAATAGTTGAATCTAATGGAATGGATGTGCTAGCTCTGACAGAAATGACTAGAAGACAAAAAAATGGTGAAAAATGCATGAATATTTAAACTATCAATTCTTTTTTTATTAAACTATTTTTCTAACCAAGTCTACTGTAAAAAAGTTATGTATATCTGTAAAAAATTAATTTCCCACTTCTGTGAAATTGTAGGTTCAATATCTAGGAAGTCTCAACTTTAGAAGACAAAATAACAGCATGGAGATTTTTTCTTATAGTTGAAAGAAAATTTATAAAAGAATGTCTTATCTCTTGTTTATAGAACTCTTATACTGTAAAACAACTCATATAATACATGATAATCTATGAGCAATAAATCAGAGATTGACTGGGGGTTATATAATAAGGAAGTTTGCCAAAATTCTTAGAAGAATCCTCTTGTTGTATAATGGAATTTATTATTTCCACAAGATTTTTCATGTGACAGAGATCAGTGTCCAACAATATCCAGAGTTATAATAGCTTTGCTTAACTTTTACATTCCCATTACAACGCCTTCTTTTATGAGGAAAGATAAATTATAGCAGTTTTACTTTAGTACAACATTTAAAATATCTATCATGCAAATTTTCTACAAAGCACAATTAATTCACTATTGACATATAAGAGCTGTTCATTATAAACCAAACCCTCAGAATTTTTTGGTGAATGCAAACTATTAGTATATAGTATTTTTCCCTCAGACCTGCAGAGCAAGAACAAAAACTGAGTCTAAGTAAGTAACACTCAAAGGTTTAAAATTATTCTTCACATTTAATTCTATTAACACTGTCAGCTCATATAGAATCTAAGTCAGATCATAAAATAACTAAAAGGAATATTCTCTTGTTCTTAATGAGAACATAAATAATATATTACCCTTTATATCATTGTGCTTAGGAATAAGAGATAAAAAAGATGAATTAAAATGGCAAGTGTTTTCTTTGCAGTTTATGGTTAAGATTCCTGATTTCACCAGTCATGCCAAACAAAACTAAGCCTTGATAGTCCTGAGCATTCAGAGGAACAAAGTCTATTACACCATTAATATTTTTCTGAGTTTACTGACTTTGTTTTCTGACATTTAATTCTATGCACAGAAACTTCAGCGCTCTATTTCTTACTTCAAAAGTCTATTTATACATTTTGGGAAAAAAAAAATAACTGAAGAAAGTAAAATTGGCATCAGCTATACCACCAGAAAATGGATGACATCAACATTTATTTATTACACATCAGATATTAAAGAAGTGCAAACATAAGTTAAGATACTCATACATATCAATCTGAAGGTTAGCTTACCAGTCGGGACAGAACTGGAGTGCTGAAGTTCCAGTTGACTAGAATCACCAGAGAGTTCAGTCAAACAGGGTAAAGCAAAACCTGAGTTGGAAGCATGCTCATGTCTGAAGCCTTCAGGAGAAAAATTATCCAGTTCAAATTTTAAAACTGACATTGCAAAATTCCCAAATAATTATGTAAAGCAAAGTTCACACTATTGAATTCTTTAAAATTAAGGGATAGGATAAAATCACAGTATTCTAATCAGTCATAACAATAGGCTTTCCTGTAACT
>NW_012107587.1:51959-55676 GCF_000951045.1 Mandrillus leucophaeus | reverse complement strand
TCAGTGTCCAACAATATCCAGAGTTATAATAGCTTTGCTTAACTTTTACATTCCCATTACAACGCCTTCTTTTATGAGGAAAGATAAATTATAGCAGTTTTACTTTAGTACAACATTTAAAATATCTATCATGCAAATTTTCTACAAAGCACAATTAATTCACTATTGACATATAAGAGCTGTTCATTATAAACCAAACCCTCAGAATTTTTTGGTGAATGCAAACTATTAGTATATAGTATTTTTCCCTCAGACCTGCAGAGCAAGAATAAAAACTGAGTCTAAGTAAGTAACACTCAAAGGTTTAAAATTATTCTTCACATTTAATTCTATTAACACTGTCAGCTCATATAGAATCTAAGTCAGATCATAAAATAACTAAAAGGAATATTCTCTTGTTCTTAATGAGAACATAAATAATATATTACCCTTTATATCATTGTGCTTAGGAATAAGAGATAAAAGAGATGAATTAAAATGGCAAGTGTTTTCTTTGCAGTTTATGGTTAAGATTCCTGATTTCACCAGTCATGCCAAACAAAACTAAGCCTTGATAGTCCTGAGCATTCAGAGGAACAAAGTCTATTACACCATTAATATTTTTCTGAGTTTACTGACTTTGTTTTCTGACATTTAATTCTATGCACAAAAACTTCAGCGCTCTATTTTTTACTTCAAAAGTCTATTTATACATTTTGGGAAAAAAAAAATAACTGAAGAAAGTAAAATTGGCATCAGCTATACCACCAGAAAATGGATGACATCAACATTTATTTATTACACATCAGATATTAAAGAAGTGCAAACATAAGTTAAGATACTCATACATATCAATCTGAAGGTTAGCTTACCAGTTGGGACAGAACTGGAGTGCTGAAGTTCCAGTTGACTAGAATCACCAGAGAGTTCAGTCAAACAGGGTAAAGCAAAACCTGAGTTGGAAGCATGCTCATGTCTGAAGCCTTCAGGAGAAAAATTATCCAGTTCAAATTTTAAAACTGACATTGCAAAATTCCCAAATAATTATGTAAAGCAAAGTTCACACTATTGAATTCTTTAAAATTAAGGGATAGGATAAAATCACAGTATTCTAATCAGTCATAACAATAGGCTTTCCTGTAACTATTTTCACTTGGAAATCCAAAGGAAATAAAACACGCAGAGCTGACTCTAAGAAGTTTTCTGTGTTAATGCCTTTCCTAGACAATTAACTTCAATAGGATGGATGAATTTTAGAGTCGTTTTTCTTGAAGATATATTTTGCCTTTAAACCACAGCAGCACTCATCCCATCTCAGAGAGGCTGCAATGAAAAGTGAAATGGGCTAAGTGAAGACATAGGCAAGGCTGCGAGAGATGCTTTTAGTAAGTTGGTACTAGAAGTTCTCACATTTCTGTATGCAAGAGATCAGCTGGGTGGGGCTAAAGACTGTTAGGGAATGCAACTTTGTTCCACTGGGCAGCTCATCAGAGCAATGTTTTAATTGGAAGGAAGTTAATACTGAAAGATATTTCCTGGATGCAGATTGTGAGACTGTAGCCTGCTGCTTATTGAAACATGACCGTGATTGTGGAAATGAAAAGATTTCTTTTTAAATGGTGGTCAAATAAAATATACAGCCTATGAAACACAAAATGTGAGATTTCACAATACAAGCAGGTGATCCATAAGAAGAGCAAACCGCTGAAAAGTTGGCAACCGATGGGGCCGGTATTCTTGTATTAACTGAGAGGTAAAATAGCTGTAGGGGTTGCCTTAGAAAATTTAATGTAAGATTTCACCTTTATTCATTAGTCTTTAGTCCATGAATCCTCTGTAGACTGCCAAAGGTGCACACTGATGTTTGGTCAGAGACTAAGTTAGTAAAAGTTATCATTAGTTTAGGGGTCCAAACTAGATGAGGTCCAGGTATTTCCCTCGTGGTGTGTTTTAATCCATTAGTTATTCATTAATTTGTTGAATGGCGTATTTAAAGCATTCTTACTTTTTTGGCTCAGCACTCTGAAAAACATAGACATACATACACACACATACACACACACACACGTACCTATATATTTGTGTATATGTAGATATATACTGTGAAATATATATTTTATACATTTATGTATATTTATATTTATATATATAAAGTTTGCAAGTCAATTGTTAACATAAAATGTATTCTGGACAAAAGATGACATGTATTACTCATAGTTACAACAATTGAAAAAGCAAGTAACGAAAACTGACTCTCTGCTCTATGTGCCTTCATAGACTATCACTCAGACAGGGAAATGATTGTCATTCCAACAGCATGAACAACAAAGTATGTTGTGCAAGCTTAGGCCACCACTGTTTCGAAACAGGCATGAAAATCTTTGACTAAAAAAGGCTAACATGGACATGTTCTACTGGTAATTATACGACATTTTGCTTAGATAAGAAGTTGAAAGCAGGATCCAAATTATAAATGATAATTCAGTTTGAGGAAAAGATGGTTGGTAGTTACAAGGAAAACACATATAGGGAAATGAGTAAATGGTGAAAAGTACAAACAAAGTTTAGGGAAATAAAGTAGATTATAGAATCACAAAAGATGGACTTTAAAATTCTCAATTGAAACATTTGTTATGAAATACTGTCAAGGACACTTTCTGAAAGATGAAATCGAAATGGTTTTATTTGAGAGTTGGTCAATGAGGTTTAGCTACCAGGAAACTTCTACCCTCTATATCTCTGGTACATTTGCCCAAATCCTGAAGTGTTTTTTTTCTTTCAAATTATGCTTTATTGAATGTGATGGCAGAGAAATACGATTTGGCATGAGAAGTGCCATTACAATCATCTGATAAATGATTCCCTTGGGGGAATGATAGCTGAGGTCACAGGACAGTCTCATTCTCTCTAGCAGCAGCTCTTAAATTATTTAAGAATGAGAACATCTTTGGGAAAAAAAGAATATTTTATCTCTTTACATATGATGCTATCATATGTTGAGTATCAATATATAAAAATTAATAATCATGTAAAAGTTCTTGAGAAATTTACTTTTATTTATTCACATATATACCTTTGAAAATGTGTTCATGTGTGAGAAATGCTGCTGATTTTGCGCTAAGGAAATTGATAATATACAGGTCCATTTTTCAATTCTATGCAGTTACTTGATATGGCATATGTAATAGTAAATAGGAAATTACTATTCCATAATACATGAGAAATATATAAAGATGAACATTTCACTGATAGGTATAATATAGATGAGCAAATTCTGTCTACAAATTCACCTCATTTTTCTTTTCTACTAGTGACCTAAGTACAAACATCCGTGGAGGTCTCTAGAATGTGGTAACGAAGAACTGATAGTTAATGTGGATACTCTAGAATGGGAACTCTCAGCATATCTCTATACCTAGGTCTTTGCTGAGACTCTTTTAACTTGCATCCAACCCCAAGTGGACTTTCAGTCTTCAGTGACATGTTTTCCATAACCTCTTACCTGGCACTTTTATTTAGAACAGCTGTCTGAAAATAATAGGAAATACTTGTGTAAACTGGTTACTAATGTCATTTTCTTGATATGCAGAATTCTTCCAATTTTTCCTTCTTAGTGTGCAAACAGAACATGGTAGGAAATGCTGTACATGAACATCTTTCCTTTGAAATACCGAACATATGTTGATATGGTCTAGATGCAAATATGTATTTTTCTTAATCTGGATCTCTCTGTCTCTA
>NW_012107587.1:46056-50978 GCF_000951045.1 Mandrillus leucophaeus | reverse complement strand
TTTCTTACCTGGCTAGTAAATCTGGTACAATGTTGAAATGGTAATAGTGGGTATTATTTATTTTGAATGCAAAAATGTTTCAATATTTCATTATGTATTTAGTTTTTTGTTTGTTTTCTGTAGATATCTTTGATCAGATTAAGGGCATTCCTTTCTATTCGTAATTGGGTAAGTACTTATTCATAAATAATAAATGTGGGTTGATATTTTTCCTCTTTTCTCCTTTTACTGTAATAAGATGTCAAATTTAAAACTAATCTTATTCATATAATGAATCCAACTTAGCCTTGATATGATGATTTTTTATGTATCACTGAATTCATATACTAATATTATGTTTATGAGATAGATAAATATATAATTTTTTGTAGTCCTGGTAAGATGCAGTATTGAAAATTATGCTATCCTCATATAAAATAAAAAACTATTATTTTTTCTTTTTTCTGAAATAATTTTTAAAATACTAGTGTTAATTTTTTCTTAAATGTTTGATAAAATTAACCAACTGGGAAACCTGTAGGCTTAGAGTTTTCTTAGTTTGAACATTCTTAATTATAGATTTTATTTAACTGTTAGAGAGCTATTCAGTTTTTTATTCCTGAGTCAGTTTTGTAATGCTCTCTTTTTCAAGGATTTTTTCCTTTTGCGCAGGCTGGAGTGCAGTGGCACGATCTCTGCTCACTGCAACCTCCGCCTCTCTGGTTTAAGCGATTCTCATGCCTCAGCTTCCCAAGTAGCTGGGATTACAGGCATATGGCACCATGCCCTGCTAATTTTTGTATTTTTAGTAGAGACGGAGTTTCACCATTTTATCCAGGCTGGTCTTGAACTCCTGACCTCAGGCAATCCGCCTGCCTTGGTCTCCCAAAGTGTTGGGATTACAGGCGTGAGCCACCACGCCTGGCATCTATCTACATTTTAAATTTTTCTACGTAAGAGTCTATTAATTATTTTCATCATATCCTCTCAGTGTCCTTACTGTTTGTAGAATCTGAGGTTATATCCATTTTCATCATATTTATGAACACATTTAAAATATCATACATAAAACTATCTCACACAGAGTCTGGTAGAGGGACTGATTGATGTTTATAACATTAGAATATATTTCTTAAAAATAGCTCCCACAATCCTGACTTACCTGTCTTTCACTACTATATGCCCTGTATTTATATCAAGTGAAATTTTGTTTATTCTATAGTAGAAGTCCATAAATATGAGCTGATTTGCCTAAACTTCCAGAATGAGTTCTGAAAAAGGACCAAGGCAACTCCAACTCGATTCAAAAAGCTTTTAGTATACTTACAGTCAGAAAAAAAAAAAAAAAAAAAGAAAATCAATGTAAGCATTAAAACAACTTATTTTACGTGGTATCCGACTTTAACTTTATTGAATGTCATTTTATCTTAACATGGCTTTGGGTCCTAAATCTATTGATTCATCATTTTAACCCACCTAGGCTATTTTCCAGATATCATTTTATATAATACCTCACATATAACAGATTCACACATTGAATCAGAATTACTCAAAGCCCTACAATCAGATTGACCACACATCCAGATGCATTTTTTGCAGCTCCACCAGAGGCTACTAGAGGAAAAGGTGTTCTCATAACACTGCATTACAGTTCACATAGGAAATGCATGTTCCCAAAGCCCTGGGTGTTTGCTTCCTAAGTTTCTCAATTGAGCTTTCAAAAATTAACTTTTGGGAATCAATCCCACAGGCCAAATTATGTTTACAAACTCCACGTACAGTTGGAGATATTCAAATTAGCGCAAGTTTCATTGGAAATAATTGAATGCATTAGCTGCCCATTCCATCTCCAATGAAAGATAGCCACAAAACTTTTTGTCATACCACATCTGCACTTGTATCATTATTTAACTCTTCTTTTAAACCAAAGATGCATTCTAGTACAGGAAATACAATTATAGACATGTTCCTAAAAATGAGTTTTAGTGCCAAGCAATCACAGACTTATCAGAAAGCCCCAGGGCATATGATGATTGTATATTGAAAGATATACAGGCTTCATAAAATAAGTTTAAACAACAAAAGTAAAAGAGAACATTGCTATTTTTATGATATAGTACAGATATAACTGTGGCCAATTGTAGAACAGAGTTTTAGTTCTATTATACAATGCTTTATAATTCTGACTTAGCTCTGGGGATCATATGGTTAAGGACAAATATGTCTCCTGAAGTCCCCAAATTCAAGAAATTGAACATTATGTTTGAATAAATAACCTATTTCTTATCTCAGTGCAGTTACCAAGATAGATGAAAGTATATTGGGAAAAAATAAACATCCTTGTAAAACCACAAACTTGGTTTAATTGATATCTTACACTAAACCATGTTGTCATGCTGTAAAATAGTGGCTTGTAACAGAGATTAAAGAAAATCTGCACTTTTCTAACTTTTCAGCCAAAACGACTAGGTAGGCAGCACATTGCAGTGGAAAAAGTGAGAAATCTAAAACCACATAGAGTGGATTCAAATTCTGTTTTACATATGTAGTACTTATGTGCGTCTCTTAAATTTGTTTTGCTTATTTGAATTTGTTTCCCCATGTATTAGAAGTGGAATATTGATACCCATGCCTAGCAGGATTAAGAGTAAATTAGATAATATGCTCAAAACTGCTAACATAATCTCTTAATCATGACTACCTATTCATTCAACACACATATATTGAACATCTGCAATATATTAATGTGATACAAAAATAATTGCAGTTTTTACCATAGAATGTAATGTCAGAAAACACAATATTTTGCACCAACCTAATACTAGTCATTGGTTTAAGTATTGTTTAGCAAAACAGTGGAAAATATAGAATAAAGCCAATAAATATGTAATGTAACAAAGAATTGTAGGCATCATTAAAACACACACACAGATACAAACATACACAGAGCATGCAAGAAGGCAACATGTGAAAGGGTGGTCAAGAAAGGATTCTCCAGAGGTAATGTCTTCATGAAAACTAGAAGGAAAGGCGGGGGACATGCTTTGTGGGTATCTAGAAGAAGAGACTTCCAGGCAAAGGGAGAAGTCCATGAATAGGGTATGTGCCTCACATGTTCTGGGAGGGCTTAGAAAGGGTCTAATATGCCCCTAGAATGTAAAAAAGGGGATAGTATCACAAATATATACTAAACTGTATAGCGAAGAGCAAAATCATTGGGGTCAGAGTGTCTAAATCCATGTCCTGGGTCCGCCTTTGGCAAGACACTTAAACTTCTGGGCTTAGGTTTCCTCATCCATAAAGGTGGAAAGACTATCTTCTAGTGTTCTTGTCAGAACTAAGTGTGTTAAATATTAAGAAGCTATAACATGGTAAATACTAATGAAATTTTATTTTTAAAATTAATAACAAGCACAAAATAGGGTCCTATAATTCCCTTGCTGGAAAATCAATCTTTACTTCCCAAGTGTATTATTCAATCAGAATTCTTGAATTTGACATTTTAAAATACATCTTATTTGCATGAAACTTGTGGGCATTCTCTGTTCTAGAAATATGCATTTCCTGTTCTTCCCTTGTTTTGTTTTTTAAAGGGATTTTTTTGAGATAAAATTAGAATTTTATTTCTTTCCAAAACTCAAGAAATCTTATTTAAGAGTTCTGCTATCTCTTGAACATCAGTGAACTATACAAACATTCTGAAGATTGATGAATCACAAAATTCTAAAAAGAATTTTTAAATCGAAAAACAAATATTTTTGATGTTTTCTCTTTGAAAAATTTGACAGCTAGATTAACAATTTTATCTACTTTAAACATGACTGGAATTTAGCATTCTAATAAAATGCAGATTTCATTGCCTGTAATAATGCCTTTCGCATTTCAGCTTAGAATTTGCTACTTGCTTTTCCATGTATTTCCTATCTAATTCTGACAATAATGTAGTGAAGTTTTATTTTCTCCACTTTGAAAACATACGAACTAAGATTAATGCAAAGTAACTTAAAATAATCCTGAGGTTAAGTGTTAGAGATAAAACTTAATCTTAGACATCGTAAGTCCAGCACTTATTCCCCATTTAATAATATCTGCCAATTTCAGTTAGTTTTGAATGAACTAAATATATGAAAAATCTCATACTAACGGCATCAGCTCATGGTGAATATTTATTGTATTTACTAATCATGAGATGCACAATTGGGTTTACATTTTATAAACTGTTGTGTGTAATATAAATTGTCTCTTTCAATTTGAAAGAAGGAATGAGGATATATAGATTTTTATTAAAAAAATTTGTTTAGGGTATAAGAAAGTGGCCCAGTTTTAACCTTCTGCATATGGTTAGCCAGTTATCCCAGCACCATTTGTTGAATAGGAAATCCTTTCCCCATTGCTTGCTTTTGCCAGGTTTGTTGAAGATCAGATAGTTTAAGTTGTATCTTAAACCCTTATTTCTGGGTTCTCTACTCTGTTCCATTGGTCTATGTGTCTGTTTTTGTATCAGTGCCATGCTGTTTTGATTACTGTAGCCTGGTAATAGTTCAAAGTCAGATAGTGTGAATCCTCCAGCCTTGTTCTTTTTTACTTATTATTTCCTTGACTATTTGGTATTTTTTGGGGTTCCTTCTGGATTTTAAAATCGAGTCCTGTGAAGAATGTCAATGGTAGTTTAATAGATATAGTATTAAATCTATACATTGCTTTGGGCAGTATGGCCATTTTAATGACAATGAAATGATTGTTCCTATCCATGAGCATGAAAGACATAAATACCATTCAACCAAACAATCTCATTACTGGTTATATACCCAAAGGAATATGAAACATTCTATTATAAAGACACATGCACGTGTGTGTTCACTGCAGCACTATACACAGTAGCAAAGTCATGAAATCAGCCTAAATGCCCACTAATGATAGACTGGATAAAGAAAATGTAGTAC
>NW_012107587.1:44502-45590 GCF_000951045.1 Mandrillus leucophaeus | reverse complement strand
GGACATCAAGATGAAAATAGTAGACACTGGGAACTCGAAAAGTGGGAAGAGGGAGATAGTTGTAAAGAAATTACCTGTTGGGTACAATGTCCCCTATTTGAGCAATGGGTACACTAGAAAGTCAATCCCCACCAGTATGCAATATACCCATGTAATAGGCAGATACATTCCCTGGAGCTAAAATAAATTTTTTTAAAGGTGGCCTGATTCCTTTTAGTTTTCAGCTTTATGGCTTCCATGCATAAACTTTCCTTTAAACGTGTAGATTAGCTCCTATGAAAATCAAGGAATTAATGTAAAATTGTCATATATGACTCATGGTTATTATGTACTATTGTCTTCATTTAGACACTGTAAAACGTTAACTACAAATCTTAATATTAAAAGGAGTGTCGTTACATGAAGTAACACCTCCAAGGGATTGCAATAGAAGCAATTACATGGTGCGAAATGCTTCTCTGGTATAACACAACAGTGAGTTTGTAAACTTAATCTCCTTCTACTCCACTGCTTTCATTCAGAAATGCATCCTTTCATACTAGGATTATTTTTATCTCCTACTTGGTATCAATCACTGCCCTTATTCGAATTTCATTAATCTGTCATTCAAAGTTCTAATTACATAATTTATCTTTGGACATGGGCAAATTTGTATTTTTAGATGATTTACAAGAGGTTTTTAAAAGTTCAAGGAGGAAACTGTTTAAATGTCCTTATTCTCACTTCCCAGAATCAACCACCTTTAATATTTTGACATAAGTGTTTTTAGAGATTTTTTCCAGATTCATAATTTTGAAAAAAATCAAAGTAATGGTTAATGATTTATTTCTATTGGTGATAATAAATGTTACATTAAAAAAGATCTTCATTAAAAAAAGACCATTCATGACTCATTTTCATTTCTTTACCCCCCTTTCTAGGTAAAAAGTAGTAGAAGGAGTTTATTCAAACCCCATTGCCAGAATAAAGTTCTTATACCCATCCAGGATCCACAGTTTCATGTAGTAATTCACTATATTCTCATAGCCTTAAATCCCACATAGAGTCCAAAAACTTGTTTCATTTTTCCATTCCAGAGGACACTTTTA
>NW_012107587.1:42218-44452 GCF_000951045.1 Mandrillus leucophaeus | reverse complement strand
GGATCTTGAACACAAGGAGACCATTGCAAAAGTGTTAGTCTTCCTTATCTCATCAACCCCAACATCTGTTGGAATACGCTGAACAAATGTTACATGTTATCTTGAGTTTATTTTTAAGTCAGTATTCCAAAGACTCATTAATTCTCTTGGTTGGTTTTTCAAGTTATTTCATTTGGGGAAGCAAAATATCCTTTTCATCCTTTGTAGTAGTTTGTACTGTTAGTCTCCATTTCACTTGTAATTGGAATTTGGATTTTCATTTCTTCTTTTCATTTAAATAATCTTTAATATGGGTTTCCCATAAACCTTATCCAATTACCTGAAGAATATTCGAGAGGCATGAGAATGTCTTTATAAATAATGCCATCCAGTAATCATAGACCTAATGTATAACGTAGATGGTGTCTGCAAATTTTCAAAAATTTTGTACACCATTGGAAGTCATCTGTGGCAGCTATGAGAATATACTTTGCTGGTCTTCAGCTATAGAGAGAGAGACTCATTATCTTAGGGCCCCAGCATTGAACACTGCAATCCATTTTTGCCGAGAATTCCATTTCCACAGTCTGCTCCCAGACAATGACAGTTCAGTTCTATAAGACAGACCTATTCCAGGAAGACTTGAACTCCGAACTTGCCCAAACTTTATGTGACTGTACAGCATTCTCTGACAATTCTACCCAACCTTTCCTCTCTCTGTTCTTCACATAGGGCTTGGTTTGCATCAAAATCTACTTACTCTCCCAGTCTTTCCTAACTTCTTCCCTGTTTTTCTAGAACAGTAATTCCCCTAATAAAATTATTGCAAATTTATACCTTTTTATCGGCTGCTTCTCAGAAAAAATGGACTAAACACATCAGTTTATCGTCAAGCTTAAATATAAACAAAAAGACCAACTAGGTTTCAAAGAGCTGAATGTGAAACACATAAAAGAATTGAGAATATTTAGCTGAAATAAAAGATCCATAACATACCCCCTTTCAGTACATTATGACAAAGTAATCTTTCCAAAAAGCACCTGAATGTTTCTGAATATATTTTTAAAAGCTTTAAAAAGTAAAAAAAGAAAAAAAAAAGTCTCAAGTTCAATATGGTATAGACAAAATTTGTGGACTTCAAAGTTAGAAATATTTCATTTGAATAATAACCCTTCTACTTATGGGCATATGCATGTAAAATTAGGTAAGACACTTGAAACTTCTGAGTCTCATTTCTGCTTTTTAGTAAATTAATAACAATACAACTATTCATGAAGATATCACTTAGCAAAAATGGTCTCACAGTACCCTTGCTTTTTTCATAAACCATATCATGAATTCAGCTACTCTATCCTGATTTATTGCTTTTCGTTCTCACTTGATAATCTCCTTAACTCCTGATATACTATCTTCCATCTTTATAGCTGGGCTCATGGGCCTGATGCTTGTTGCCACTCTTTTTTATTACATAAACTAAGATTTGTACTTAGTCCATGTATTTCTATCTGCTTCTTAGGGATCTAGGTAGAAAATTTTAAAATTTGTCCTTCTCTTCTGGTGCCGAGTCATGGACAAAAACAATTTTTCAGGTTGGCCTCAGCTCTCAAAATGTGGGAGAGTGAAGAGAAGGCTGTATGGCAAGAATAAAATCATAGCTAGGTTCCACCCCTTGAAATGATGTGATATAGTAAAATATTCACTCTGTAAAGTTTTAGGAAATTCATTCATTCAAGAGTTACATGAATTGTTTTGTTCATATATGCATTCATGCCTGTATTGCTGGAATAAGTTGCCCTGGAGATTGACGTTCTAAATCTTTCTGCCTTTTTTCCCTCTTAGACAATTAATGCCAACAACACCTTTACATTATGTCCTAAAAAACGGCTTATGTCCTTTGCCCATTTTTTAAATGAGGTTTTTGTTGTTGTTGTCATTATTGTTAAGTTGTTTGAGTTCCTTGTATATTCTAGATATTAGTCCTTTGTTGGAGGCATAAACTGCAAGTATTTTCTCCCATTCTGTAGTATTTCTGTTTACTCTGTTGAATATTTTTTTCTGCTGAGAAACTTTTTAGTTTAAATAAATTCTATTTGTCTATTTTTGGTTTTGTTTCATTTGCTTTTTGGGTCTTGTTATAAATTCTTTGTCTCGGCCAATGTCCAGGAACATTTTTCCTAGGTTTTCTTGTAGTATTTTTATAGTTTTGGGTCTTACATTTAAGTCTTCAATCCTTCTTGGCTTAACTTTTGTATATG
>NW_012107587.1:34890-39623 GCF_000951045.1 Mandrillus leucophaeus | reverse complement strand
TTATTCAAACCCCATTGCCAGAATAAAGTTCTTATACCCATCCAGGATCCACAGTTTCATGTAGTAATTCACTATATTCTCATAGCCTTAAATCCCACATAGAGTCCAAAAACTTGTTTCATTTTTCCATTCCAGAGGACACTTTTATCTAAACAATCCTATCTTACTTCTTTGCTCATAAAAATTTGGCTCCATTAAAGGCTCTTTAGAAAAATCATACATCTGATGGCCTTCTCTACTCATCAAGCAGAGCTGATTCTCTCTCTGTCATACCTGCCCCATGGTTATGCCTCCATTGTAGAACTTGTAACGCTTCTCTCTGTAATTTTGTGTAGCCTCTGTTGTAGGTCTGTGAAGAACTTGAGAGCTGAGGTTGTTTCTTCTTCATCTTCGTAGCTTCTGAATGCGGAATAGTACCGGTCCTTAACCTGGGTTCAATAAATTTGTGTTTTAGAGGAAAAGCAGAGATATGGTGGTTATGGATATGCAGGGATGAAAGCAAGGACAGAAAGAGGCTCCAGCTTGATTGTGATTTATGAAAATTTGATAAAATGTCTTAGGTGAACAGCTAAAATAGTATATACACTGCAAAGTGGAAAAGTCATACTCACAGGTGACACGTAATTAAAGCTACTCTTGAGTAGCTTTCCTGGCATAAATAATTTGTTTAAGAAATCAGGTTGCGTTTTGAGCACTAGAAAAAAGTTCTGCTTTACTGAAAGAGAATTGTTTTCACAGAGCATTTTAGAATATAAAAATATCAAGTGAAGATGCAGAGGCAAGTCTTTAAATTTTCCCTTAAGAAAGGACAAGGAAAGTAAACTTTGAAAATAACTTTCTATTTGAAATCTCTGAAATGAAACCTTATAGCACTGAAAATGAAACGAAGCCTTATAGAAATAAAATTACACAAAAAGTATTTTTGTTTCTTTGTTCAAAGTTTCATATGACGCCAGTGAGATCTTTCAATTTCTGGATTCTAAACTTCAGGTAAATAAGATCGATTAGTAAAAAAATAAATTTTGATTAATTTTTATTTAGTAACTAATCTGGTAGATTTCAAAGAAATAATATTTTTTGTATTGCTTTAATCTCAAAACAGGAAAATTTTGCAGTTACTAGAAATTATTTCTAAAATTTATACAGTCTAGTTTAAATATGACTGTATGTCAATGTATTCAAATAACACTACTATTAGTTATTTAAAAGTGTTAGCTCTGTGTTACTTATTAGGTAATATTTACCAGTCAATTACATTAAATGATAAAAAAAATTGAGTGAATTTCAAACTAATAAGAGAAAATGTAATTTGTGTTATAGTGATATAATTGTGGGATGTTGCTGGCTGATTCTTTCTGGATTTTTGGAGATCAACTCACTAACAGTAAATTTGTCCTGTAGGATATAAGTTGATCAATCATATGTGTCTTAAATCAGTTAATTAATTAAATAATTAATTTTATTGAGACAGAGTCTCACTCTGCTGCTAAGGCTGGAGTGCAGTGGCATGATCTCGGCTCACTGCAACCTTCGCCTCCCGGGTTCAAGTGATTCTCTTGCCTCAGCCTCCTGCCCACCTTGGCCTCCCTAAGTGCTGGCATTGCAGGTGTGAGCCACCACATCCAGCCCATATGTGTCTTAAATCTCAAACTAGAAATTGCTTTCCAGAGTTGCCAAGACTATATCACTTCTTAGAACTACAGCAGATAAAATGACGAGAGAACTCTCACTAAATTATCCTTGTGGGCTCCTTCCAATGTTTTTTACATTTCAGAATGAGTTTCAGTCTTGCCAGTTACAGTATCACTGGTTATAGATTGAATATAGGTACCAATAGAAAGGACTAATCCAGGTAGGAGACTTAAGTAAAATGTGCCTCAGAAACGGAACTATTTGCTGGCTTTTAGGTGACAGAATTAATCAGAAAGTGTATTAAATTGGAGGAAAAGAAAGCAGCAGAATGTATTAACCAGGTTTGCTGTATATCAAACAGTGTTTAAATACTATTTATTTATCACTCAGGTCTGTGTGTCATACAGAAATACAAATTAATTTTGAGCAACAACTGAATTCTTTTGAAGTAGTAGCAGTTAAAAATCATCTAATCTTCGAGAAGATCTTAAAGTAACTTAAAATATAATAAACACAAGAAGAAAATTTCAAAGATAGAATATATGTCAGATGGAATTTTTTTGTATTTGCTACCAATTTAATAAAGAATCAGTTTATGACCCAAATCATATTGAGCCAAATAATGGGAAAAACATGTTTTCAGTATTACATTTAGTATGTTTTTAACTTATTTAAATATTATAACAGAGAAATATAATTCAAAACTCTACCCACGCCTTAATCATTTTAGATCCTTTATTTTTCTTTGAGGTCAGCCAAGTTCTTCAATAGTATAAGATTGTGAAAGTGGTTATTAATATTGCTAGGTGAGTTTGATCATTCTAAAATGTGGAAAATGTATTGCAGTTACTGGATGGCCTTTTCAGGTAGGGATCTAAAAGTCTATCTAATAAATTTTGGCAGCATTTATTTCATATATGAACTCAATCCACTGATGAGTAATAAGTGCTAACATTTGAGTGCATAAATATAACATGTTTTAAATAAGCACTTGAAGTGCACTATCTTTTATAATCTCACAGTGATCACAAAGGGAGTGGAGTTTTTTCAATGTCTATTTTGCAGAGAGAGATAGGTTGAGGGAGGTGAAGTTACATTCCAAGTTTACTCATGTAGTAAAGAAACAGTCAGGATGTGAGACTAGCTCCAGCCATAACATCAGCATCCCACTTAACAGTAAAGAAAAAAGTAATGCAAATATTTATTTTCTCTATAAAAAGGACTCTAAGTTTCTCTTTGCAATTTAATTCCCCCTTTACTTACCAAGATTCAATTATATGGGCCACAGAAGCCTAAAGGAGTCTTCTACCTGTATTAGTCCTTTCTGTTGGTACCTATATTCAATCTATTACCAGTGATACTGTAACTGGCAGGACTGAAACTCATTTTGAAATGTAAAAAATATTGGAAGGAGCCCAGAAGGATAATTTAGTGAGAGTTCTCTCGTCATTTTATCTACTGTAGTTCTAAGAAGTGATATAGTCTTAGCAACTGTAGAAAGCAATTTCTGGTTTAAAATTTAAGATCTTAATTTCCTTTAGGCTTACATACATTGTTCAATTGATTTCAGTTACTGAGGAAGATAGAGAAAGTGGGTATTAGAAGGCTCTGTGCCCAAATGGGAATCTGTGTTTCTTTTTTCTATTTTGTCTTACCTCATAAGTTTAAAGTCTTTTAGCTTATTAACACATCACTATTATGCAAAGTATGAGAGGCAATGGATATTAACAAAATATATTTATATGTCCCTTGTAGATGCTCCACTCTGAGTAATATTAGCAACAATAAATGAACAATTATGAGAAAATACAGAATATCCTGGTGTGAAAAATGTGAGGAACAAAAGGCAATGTAGGATGAGAGGACTGGAACTAACCATGAAGGGTTATTAAACTCCAGTGGAGAGATAACATTAGGTGAATGGAAAGTAAAAGTTCTCTCTACTCTTCGAACTCCCAAGTTACCGTGAATAAGACCAAATTCTTCCTGTGAGTACTGAATCTGTGTACTTTCTCAGCTATTGCAAAGTAATTAATTTCAGAGTTACAAATAAATGAAAGGATCAATTAATGGTTGAACAGCTTATTGAGTTACATTTGTCTGCAGTCTCACAGTACTACAAGAACCAGTTGCTTCATTCACCTAACAGACTTTGAAATAATTCAAATTCTTTGAGGATCACTTAAACAAAAACCTTTTGACTGTTTCCACTTTTTCAAATGGTTGTTATTTTGTAACTTTTTTAAAGCAAGAGATATGGGATGTTCATTATTTTTCCTTTAAGTATTTGGTTGAAGGGCTCTTCAGAGATCGCTAGCTCACACTCTCAGACAAGCCAAAAATTACGTAATTTACTAGCACTTTGGTAATATACAATCTCAAACAATGTCCATGTCATTTTTTGTTTCTATTCCAAAACTTTGTTTTCATTGGCCATGTCCAAATTTCCTTAGCATTTCTATATGACTTTGAAATCCACTAAAATTCATACTAGCGAGTTTTCTTATTGTGATCAAAGGTCTAGTTGACACTAAAATCATTCAGGGTGTCTGTAAGCCTCAGGAATAAAGGTGCTTGTTTTGGTCAGGTAAGTCAGGACTGCAATTAGTTCCAAAATTTATCCATGCCTTCAAGGAAATTAGGGCTTATGTGCTATATCATGATTTTTGTGTGCCTCTAAACTTCAGGGCATTCAACAAGTGGTTGATGATGCTCTGAACTGTGTGAAGGCTCTGGATTCAATATTGATAGAAATATACCTTTAAAGAGCTTTTACTGAGAATTTCCCCCATATTTATAGGGGTAAGTGTAGCAAATGAGACTTCCTGAATAGCCATAAATGTATTAAATTTGCAGCCATACGGTCGAGCGCAGTGGCTCACACCTGTAATCCCAGCACTTTGGGAGGCCAAGGTGAGAGGATCACAAGGTCAGGAGATCGAGACCATCCTGGCTAACACGGTGAAACCCCTGTCTCTACTAATAATACAAAAAAAATTAGCCGGGTGTGGTGGCAGGCACCTGTAGTCCCTGCTACTCCGTAGGCTGAGGCAGGAGAAAAGCGTAAACCCAGGAGGTGGAGCTTGCAGTGAGCAGAGATC
>NW_012107587.1:29634-30285 GCF_000951045.1 Mandrillus leucophaeus | reverse complement strand
GAAATACAAATTAATTTTGAGCAACAACTGAATTCTTTTGAAGTAGTAGCAGTTAAAAATCATCTAATCTTCGAGAAGATCTTAAAGTAACTTAAAATATAATAAACACAAGAAGAAAATTTCAAAGATAGAATATATGTCAGATGGAATTTTTTTGTATTTGCTACCAATTTAATAAAGAATCAGTTTATGACCCAAATCATATTGAGCCAAATAATGGGAAAAACATGTTTTCAGTATTACATTTAGTATGTTTTTAACTTATTTAAATATTATAACAGAGAAATATAATTCAAAACTCTACCCACGCCTTAATCATTTTAGATCCTTTATTTTTCTTTGAGGTCAGCCAAGTTCTTCAATAGTATAAGATTGTGAAAGTGGTTATTAATATTGCTAGGTGAGTTTGATCATTCTAAAATGTGGAAAATGTATTGCAGTTACTGGATGGCCTTTTCAGGTAGGGATCTAAAAGTCTATCTAATAAATTTTGGCAGCATTTATTTCATATATGAACTCAATCCACTGATGAGTAATAAGTGCTAACATTTGAGTGCATAAATATAACATGTTTTAAATAAGCACTTGAAGTGCACTATCTTTTATAATCTCACAGTGATCACAAAGGGAGTGGAGTTTTTTCAATGTCTA
>NW_012107587.1:24105-25204 GCF_000951045.1 Mandrillus leucophaeus | reverse complement strand
TTTCACACTTCAAAGATAGCAAAATCTTTTAGAACTGAAGTTCCTTGAAACAAACTAAAAATACATATAAGCAAACAGAAAAAATAAGTTTAAAAACAACTTCAGGCAGGGTGTGGTGGCTCATGCCTGTAATCCCAGCACTTTGGGAGGCCGAGGCGGACAGATCACGAGGTCGAGATCGAGACTATACTGGCTGACACGATGAAACCCCGTCTCTACTAAAAAACACAAAAAATTAGCCGGGCGTGGCGGCGGGCGCTTGTAGTCCCAGCTACTCGGGAGGGAGGCTGAGGCAGGAGAATGGTGTGAACCCGAGAGGCGGAACTTGCAGTGAGCCGAGATCGTGCCACTGCACTCCGGCCTGGGCAACAGAATGAAACTCTATCTCAAAAAACAAAAAACAAAAAGCAAAAAACAACTTCAGTAAAAATCCAGCTAATGATCTGATCTCCCAATGAGTCACTAAATGCTTAAAAATGTTACAGCCTTGACAAAAAAATACAGGTTAATCATTCTTTATTCAGTTTTACAATAACTGACATGTACCATTATGTACAGGTAACAGTGGAGGTAGTTATGATGAAGAGCTATTTTCACTAACCAGATATATGATATAAACATGTATTAGCTAAATTGCTTTTGATTGCAAGTAATATAAGTCCCAACGATTTTAGTACTAGAAGGTTAAAAATGTAACTCAGAAGACAGAGGTAGGGTGGGTTTACTAGTTGTAGTGGGGTTCAGAGTCATCAGGTTTTTGCTATGTTGTTCTGTGGCTCTCTCAGGCTGCCCTCTCTCATGGCACTGCTCACAGCCTTCCAGGCAATGGTTGTCCCAGGAAAGATAGTCGAGGAGAGGATGTGTGTGTGTGTGTGTATGTGTGTGTGTGTGTTGCGGGAGTGAGGGGGAGGGGTGTGCTGTAGTTATTCATTTCCTATAAGGTAATGAATATGTTAATTTCTTAATTGTTTTAATCACTTCACAATGTATAAATATATCAAAACATCACATTGTACATCTAATATCTATAAATATGATTTTTGTTTATCAATTATAATTTAATAAAGCTGAAAAATAGCATTGGGTGAATAGATATTAT
>NW_012107587.1:22100-23625 GCF_000951045.1 Mandrillus leucophaeus | reverse complement strand
ACACAAAGAAGCCATCCCTGTTCTGCCTCTTCCCTTCTCTAGCAAAGGGGTACATTTCACCTGCTAGAGGGAGTAGGAAAATACCTTAGGACATTGAACATGTCAGAAGTAGTAGTTGCTGTTTCAAAGTATTCCATTAATCTCATATAGAAGGTGCAATGAAATGGAACCTGAAGGAGACAAGTGTTAAAAGTAGAATAAAGGGAAGAAACAATCCACTTACCCCTGTTAGGATCAGAGAAATTTGGTGATTGGAGCTGCAGACACTATTCAGTATGGAGCTCCATAAGTGGGTAGAAGACAACAGTGAAAGACAACAATTTGGCTAAAGCCAAATCCCTGAATTTCTCAACACCATTCTAGAAGAGTTTGACTATTTGGTGGGCATTAAGCAGCCACAAAAAGTTTCTATGAATCAGGAATCAAAATCAGAGTTACTCCAGTCAGAATGAGAGTTACTAGAGAGAAGGAGAGGAAATAGAACTACTTAAGAGACAGCTGTCAAAGTGAATTCAAGTTCAACTGGGAGCCAAGAGGCAAATGCATGCCTGCATCAAAACATCTGTTGTACCTCACAAATATATACACTTACTATGTACTCCCAAAAAATAAAAATTAAAAACAAATTATGAGATCCTCTTGTATTTATTTTGCCCACCACCACCTTCTGATGTACTTCAGGGAGATTTTTCCTTCTTCCAATATGAATGTCCCCGAATGCGTGTCCAGACTCCGAATGCAGGTCCTGACAACCTGGCGATACCTCAGCCTCACAGTCATCATACTGACTTGCATCTTCACCACCTCCAGCATCATATCTCAGCCAGTGACTGAAGGAGATAGCTATAAGTAGAGTTCAGGGAAGAAACAATCCACATACCCATATTGAAACTACCTTCTCTATTACCTGTATATAACTGTACATGTCAGTTATTTTAAAAATGAATAAAGAATGATTAGCTTGTATTTTTTGTCAAGGCTATAATTTTTTAAAGCATTTATGGACTCATTGGGAGATCAAATTATTAGCTGGATTTTTACTGAAGTTGTTTTTATATGTATTTTTTTCTGTTTGCTTACATGTATTTTTAGTTTGTTTCAAGTATAGCCACATAGTGAAGGACAGGAAGAGGGATAAGGAATGAGGTCAGGGAAGAAGTCAGAGTCCAATCAAACTATAGTCGAACATTTTTATAGGTTTTTGAGTGAGTTTGATATGATTTTATTTGTATTTTTAAAGTCTTGCTGTTACTGATTTGGGGAAATTGAGTATAGAGGGTCAAGACTGGAAACTAGGAAGACATTTAGGATACTTGTGTGGTGGTACTGGCTAGATATTGTGGTTTAAATTAGCATGCCATTAATGAAGTATCTGTGAATTGATAGAAATAGGAATACTGATAAAAGTATGATATATTCAATATACTTTGAGAATGTCATTTAGTTAATATACTACAATGGAGATATTACCCTGAATAGCATCATGATATTTCATTTACTTTGTAAAAGCAGGTTAAAGAACAGA
>NW_012107587.1:20046-22050 GCF_000951045.1 Mandrillus leucophaeus | reverse complement strand
CCTGCTAGAGGGAGTAGGAAAATACCTTAGGACATTGAACATGTCAGAAGTAGTAGTTGCTGTTTCAAAGTATTCCATTAATCTCATATAGAAGGCGCAATGAAATGGAACCTGAAGGAGACAAGTGTTAAAAGTAGAATAAAGGGAAGAAACAATCCACTTACCCCTGTTAGGATCAGAGAAATTTGGTGATTGGAGCTGCAGACGCTATTCAGTATGGAGCTCCATAAGTGGGTAGAAGACAACAGTGAAAGACAACAATTTGGCTAAAGCCAAATCCCTGAATTTCTCAACACCATTCTAGAAGAGTTTGACTCTTTCGTGGGCATTAAGCAGCCACAAAATGTTTCTATGAATCAGGAATCAAAATCAGAGTTACTCCAGCCAGAATGAGAGTTACTAGAGAGAAGGAGAGGAAATAGAACTACTTAAGAGACAGCTGTCAAAGTGAATTCAAGTTCAACTGGGAGCCAAGAGGCAAATGCATGCCTGTATCAAAACATCTGTTGTACCTCACAAATATATACACTTACTATGTACCCACACAAAAATAAAAATTAAAAACAAAATATGAGATCCTCTTGTATTTATTTTGCCCACCACCACCTTCTGATGTACTTCAGGGAGATTTTTCCTTCTTCCAATATGAATGTCCCCGAATGCATGTCCAGACTCCGAATGCAGGTCCTGACAACCTGGCGATACCTCAGCCTCACAGTCATCATACTGACTTGCATCTTCACCACCTCCAGCATCATATCTCAGCCAGTGACTGAAGGAGACAGCTATAAGTAGAGTTCAGGGAAGAAACAATCCACATACCCATATTGAAACTACCTTCTCTATTACCTGTATATAACTGTACATGTCAGTTATTTTAAAAATGAATAAAGAATGATTAGCTTGTATTTTTTGTCAAGGCTATAATTTTTTAAAGCATTTATGGACTCATTGGGAGATCAAATTATTAGCTGGATTTTTACTGAAGTTGTTTTTATATGTATTTTTTTCTGTTTGCTTACATGTATTTTTAGTTTGTTTCAAGTATAGCCACATAGTGAAGGACAGAAAGAGGGTTAAGGAATGAGGTCAGGGAAGAAGTCAGAGTCCAATCAAACTATAGTCGAACATTTTTATAGGTTTTTGAGCAGAGTATGATATGATTTTATTTGTATTTTTAAAATCTTGCTGTTACTGATTTGGGGAAATTGAGTACAGAGGGTCAAGACTGGAAATTAGGAAGACATTTAGGATACTTGTGTGGTGGTACTGGCTAGATATTGTGGTTTAAATTAGCATGCCATTAATGAAGTATCTGTGAATTGATAGAAATAGGAATACTGATAAAAGTATGATATATTCAATATACTTTGAGAATGTCATTTAGTTAATATACTACAATGGAGATATTACCCTGAATAGCATCATGATATTTCATTTACTTTGTAAAAGCAGGTTAAAGAACAGACAAATCAAAGACTGTTTTTCTATCCCAGTGTTTAACATTAAAAGTTTCTTCTTATAAGGCATTCAATCAATATTGATTTCCAAACTGTGATATTACAGAAGCATTCGTGCCATATAATCCAACTGATACAAATCCAAATATTTGCCTCACTTAGAAGCCTCATAACTTTGGGCAAATTTCATAACTTCTGTGATTCAATTCCTTCATGTATGGAGTCAGGATGTTAATACGTAACTCAATAGACTTTCTCAAGCATTAAGTGGGATTGTGAATGTGAATCATTGAGCACACTTCCTAGCATGCATTAGCAACTCAACAGGTATTAATTTATTCTCTCCTATATTCTGAATAATTATTTTCAGGCTTTAGATATCATGAGAAATTTCACTGTGCATGCACTATTTTGATGTACAATTCTTTTTAAGGGTGAAGATGGTCTTAATGACATACCCAGTGGTCCAACAATTTTCTTACAACTGCCAGAGGCTCTTAGAATAAGACGTGACTATGCCATGGAGATGAAAAAAAAAATCTTT
>NW_012107587.1:18050-19536 GCF_000951045.1 Mandrillus leucophaeus | reverse complement strand
ATACACTAATGGAAGTTCATATGAACATGAGAGTGAATTGTGTTTTACTCTAATAACTTTAGCACTTAACTTTACTGTCAAGTACCTGCATCACTGATACTTTTCTGGTGAAAGTCAACCACAAGTCTCTGGTATCAAGACTCTTTCCATATTCCCCTTTGCTCCTACCTCTTTTTTAAAATTTTTATTTTATTTTTGCTAATTATAATTTTTAATTTTTGTGGGAACATGATAGGTGTATATATTTGTGGGGTATATGAGATGTTTTGAAACAGGTATGCAACATTGCTTCTTGAGTTGCTCTCAGTTGAACTTCAATTCACTTCGACAGCTGTCTCTTAAGTAGTTCTGTTTCGTCCCCCTCTAGCATCTCTCATTCTAGATAGTGTATCTTTCATTTCTATTCCTGATTCATAGAAACTTTCTGTGGCTGCTTATTGCCCACCAAAGGGTCAAACTCTTCTAGAATGATGTTGAGAAATTTGGGTATTTGGCTTTAGCCAAATTGTTGTCTTTCACTGTTGTCTTCCACTCACTTATGGAGCTCTATACTTAATTGTATCTGGAGCGCCAATCACCAAATTTCTCTGATTGCCAACAAGGGTAAGTGGATTGTTTCTTCTCTGAACTCTACTTTTAGCAGTCGCCTCCCTCGGGTCCCATTTCATTGCACCTTCTAAAATAGATTAATGGGATACTTTGAGACTGGTATCTAATACTTCTGTTCAAGGTTCTTAGGTTGTTTTCCCACTTCCTCTACCAGGTAAAGATTACCCCCTTGCTAGAGGAGAGGAGAGGCTGAACAGTGACAGCTCCTTTGTGTATGGGACTGCTAAACAAAATACTTTAATTAGGTCTTTTTGCCATGAAAAAGTCAATCACCATCCTGTTTTGAAATGGGAAACTGTCATTAAGGATCAAGTTGCTTTGTATAATAATGACAGAATTTTTGTCTTCTGTTGGCTGACATAGCATGTTGGGGGTGATAAAGATGCAGGTGCTTGTCAGGATGATGACTGTGAGGCTGAGGTATCTCCAGGTTATCAGGGTCTGCATTCTGAGTTTGGACATGCATTCAGGGAGATTCACGTTGGGAGAAGGAAAAATTTTCTTGAAATAGATCAAGAGTTGGTGGTGGACAAAATAGATCAGGAGGGGTCCCTCACTTCTAGAGGAATGTGTCATCTGAATTCTAGTAGCAGTGATTCTGACATCTAATCTTACATCTATTTTCTTCTTCATTTTGATATATTAATCTATGCATTTAACACCTAATTTTTATAGACCTATTATGTTCCAGGCACCCATCTAGGTGCTATGCTTACAGTGCGAGGCAGATTTATGGGAATCTAATAGAATTAAAGCATCAGGTTCTTTCCATCACAGGGGAACTCTTCTAAGGAGGCTTTATCAATGTCTTTCTATAAATTTTTCTATATAAGATGGTTTAACCAAAATCAGTTAAAACACCTTTGTCTTTTTATTT
>NW_012107587.1:12071-16930 GCF_000951045.1 Mandrillus leucophaeus | reverse complement strand
ATCTGTGCCCTGTGATTATAAAGCAACCTTTTCTATCTTAAGGGCCAATTTGTAGGAAATATTATAGTACCAGAAACTAAGACCGATTGTTCCAGATCATTCACCCCCTTTTGCTGTGTGATTTAAAGGAGATATTTCTTCTTACTACAAACTGCTAAAAAGCGATCTAATTCCGTCCTGTCCATGTTCAGTCAAATAAAGTTGAGGATGACAAATTCAAAGCTTATAGGCTAAAGGCCTCTGCAGTCTTTTTTGCCCAGTGCTCTACAACTTTATAAAAAGCAATAAAATTTACTTGACTTTATTTTTCCGTTTTTGGTTTTTTGTGTTCTCTCGGTTGGAAAACTTTTAAATTCACCCATAAACATTTATAGCTAAACTTTCCTTCTCCGTAATATCTCTTTCCTATACATAGTAGCCAATTTAGACTTCATGAATATTCTTCAGTGATAATCTCAGGCCTTCAAACAGTGGCTGAGTATACCACTCTCCAGAAGTTTCTTCAGAAATCAGTGTACAGATATTCTCAAACTCATCATACAGGATATCTGTATCCTTTAATATCCAAAAACAATCAAGCAAACAAAAGCCCCACAGTATTCTTAGATGTATGGAAAATTCCATGGATGAAAATTCACATGAGCACAATTCATGGTTGTATCATGGATGATATATTATTAATATGTATTGCATTATAAGGAGCCAAAAACCTACACCAAATTCAAGTCAATGTGTTTCTCAAAGAGGATTTAATAGCAGAAAACAACTCCAAACCATTCAGTTTATAGGCATTCCTCACCAAATCCCTAGGACCAAATTTGCATCTCCGTGATAGTCTTTTAAACTTAATGCTGTGAAAGTCTTCTGGAAGCTGGTAGGTGTTTTATTTTATTTTATTTTCTCAGACCCTTCAAGACTTCTTTCTGGGCCTATTTCTTCCACAATTGTTTAAGGTCTAATTTGCCTTACTTCATAATGTTCTTTCTTAGTGGTTTTGCTTCTCTAATTTGGCTATAACAGATCTTCTCACAGATTCCCTCTGGATGGCCAATAAATTGTTAACATGTCTTTTGACCACAGCTAATGAACCAGGAGAGAAAAACTGATCAAAGAAGAAGTTTATCTTTAGACAAGCCTATTGAGAAGAGATTATGTGAGCCAATTAGATAACTTTTTGCATTTTAGGATTGGAATACAGGGATTGTGTAGATTAGTCAGTGGATTTCAAACAAATAACTGTATATAGAAATGGGGCAGGAATTCTCATTGTGAAACATTTTGAAGGATCATATGAAAAATATGTAGAGAGGGAAATAAAAAGAGAGAAAATAATTTCTGAAAATATCAAATTTTGCCACAAAATTGTGATTCTGTTGCCAAAAAATAAATAATTTTCTGTAAAACTGAAACATCACTATGTATCATGCTCTGTGCTAGGCACTTAAAAAAGACAAAGACACTTTCATCACCTCTCGGTGTTTGGAAGTCAAACCCAGAAACAGAGTTATTAAACAATGTAATGACTTTAGTGATATGCAGGGTAATATGGGGAAGACACGGCATTCCGTCTTTTACAGAACACAAGGCTATGCTTTTCTTCAGTTAGGAATAGAAAGATTTCAAGACACCTGCAGCAGTAAGTCTGAGACAGGAAAAGAAGTACATTCTTCTTCAATAACATTCATTTTGTTTATAACTTATAACAGCTTATATTATCACAGTCAATTACTATAACTCCCTTGCAAACATCCTCAACTGTCATTTCCTTACTTGCTTTCCTATACATCTCTGAAAAAGAAACACAATCCAAGTTAATCAAACTCTCTACTTGTGCCTGCAAGTTTGCGGATGAACATAACTGAAAAAATAGTGCTGATCCCACTTTAAATGTACGACATCTATGCTCCAGGGGACCCCTACTGTTGTCCAGCATCAGACTTTTCTATCTTTTCTCTGACCCAATCTTTTGTCTCTCCTCCAGTCTTTTCTCTCACCTGTTCTCCTTGTCTTTTCTTTTCAAATCTCCAAAACCCCATACTCCGCATTGTCATCTTCACTCTCAAATTCCCTACCTCTCAACATGGATTTATTTTTCTCCATAATAATTATGTTTAAAATATACTATTTGACTTGTTTTATAGTTTCCTATTTGTTTCATTAGTCTCACAAAGAATAGGTCTAACGAGCACCCCACAGGGGTGACAGAGAGAGCTGAGCAGTTCCAGTTTTATCTGCTTTATTCCAGGTTTTCAATATAACATTTTATTTGAGGGGAAAATAAATCAACAAATAGAAAAATAAAATTTAAAACCACTTATTTAATAGACCATACATTAAAAAAATAAAGAAATATTCATTTGTCATGATTTTGTGGTATAATTTTAATTTGGAAGCACTAAAAAAATGCAAAGAAAAGTTGCAAGAACAGGAAAAACGGCTTATTTTTTCATGAACTATTTGTGAGTAATTTGAGAATATGATGCCCCATCATCCCCAAACACTTTCTAGCATCTTAGACTTCTTCTTCCATAACAACAAAATATTAGAATCAGAAAGTTAATAATGAGTTATTGGCAATCAAACACTCAGACCCCAGCAAATGTGGAATGGTCCAAAAAAACGTCTTTTACAACTCAAAAATGCATTTCAGAATCATGATTGTACTTAATTGTCCTGTCTCTTTAGTTATTTTCAAGATGGAACAGTTCCATAGTCTGTCCACGACTTTCATGACTCTAATACTTTTGACACGTACAGGCCAATTGTTTTATAGACTGTTATTCAGTTGGTTTTATCTGATGTTTACTCATGAGTAGATGCAGGTAATGTATCTTTGGCTAGATACTACAACAATTATACTGTGTTCTCATTGTAGCCCATCAGGGGCACAAGATTTTAAATTGTTCCATTGCAAATAATGTCTGATAACTTGAGATAAATAATAATTACCAGTGATTGCTTCAAAAAAGTAAAATATTCTGCCCTTTGTAATTATTAAATATTTGGCAGAGAGGTGTTCTGAAGCTACATAAATACTATGTCCCTCATCAAACAAATACATTTATTTGTGTGTCTGTTTTTGTCTGAAGTGATCAATTTCCCATCTTTTTCAATAGATACTTATCCACTACTATCATGTTTATTTTTGTGCTCAAATTGTCCCAGAGAAAGCTGGTTTCCGTGTCCTCCAGATATTATTTCTTGACCATTTCCTCACTTCTTGTCAAAAGCAGTGTCAGGCTTATATTCAAGATTGGTTGTCCTATCCTTGAATTCAGTCATTTATCTAAGAATCTCTGTTTCTTGAAGAAGAGAATAGCACACAGATGATAAAATCTAGGAGGCAGGCATATATGATAACATGAATTTCCATTAATACTTTCAAGTTCAGTCAAACACCATTATCTTTTTAACATTTTTGGTCTCATGCTTACAACTCTATTCCCTGATAACTAACTTCCATCACCCTTAACATATATAATTAATGAAAATCCCCATCATTACAACACTCATTCTCCTATGTATGTGTCTTCTGCACCTTACTTTAGCTCTGGCAGTCTGTGTAGACTCAAATACTACCCATGATGTAGTTCCTTATTTTTCCCATGCTCCCTAACTCTGTGCCAAAAAAGTCTTCATAGCATAGATGCCCCTCCCATCCAGTTGAGGCTCTGACACCCTGCAAAGGGCTGCCTGCCCCATCCCCATGTGGACACAGCTTTGACTCACTCAGGCTCAATATCTCATACTGGACGTCCCTGCTTAGTTTACTGGACTTCCATTCCTTACTAACATTTCCCTCTTATGTGAAAACCTTCCTCATGACCCCAGGCTCTCACATGCTGTTTTGATCACTGTGGCTCTTTTCTACTTAGTGCACAAAGTAGAAAACTGCTTTGCTTGGATTTAGGACTGGATGGCTCAGGAAGGGAAAGGAAGAGATAGAAATGGTAGAAGAGTGATGGAAAGGAGTAGGCTAAGAAGGAGAGAAAGGGAAATTCTTATGATTTTAATACACATATATATTTGTTTACTAGATACATAATTCTATAGGTCCTCTCAAATTTTTATCCTCCTTTGGTCTGTCTTCCTTAAATGACTGTTGTATAAAATTGAAGGACAATTAATGAGGATATCTCTTGAGCAGGATTGGCAGTAATAATGTTAATTATAAACCCAAATGACTGAAATATTTCATAATTTTACACTGTAAAGAAAATAATTCCCACTCAATAGCAGAGTCAGATAAGTATAGTTAAGCACAATGTTTTGTGTATTTCTGAATAGATAGAAGAGGATACTTGAAATGTTCTCAACACACGGAAGTAGTAAGTACTGGAGGTGATAGCCCCACCAAATACCCTGACTTGATCATTATACATTCTATGTGTGAAACACAACATTACATGTAACCAATTGATGTGTAGGAATATTATGTATCAGTAAAAATATGCAGCAGATCTCAAAAGAGTTAGCATAAAAAAAGAATGCAAAATATCTCCATAAGTTTATATTGCTTACATGCCCAAATAATAATTTGTATGTTGGCACTTCTTGATCCCTTATTTTTCCTGGGTGCCAGTCTTCCATTAGGGGGCTGGGGAATACTGCATATTGAGTGATGTAGTTTGGATATTTGTCTCCACTAAATTTCATGTTTATATTTGATCCCGAGTGTTGGAGGTAGGGCCTGGTGAGAAGTGCTTGGCTCTGAGGGCCATCCCTCATGAATGGCTTGGTGCCCTCCTCATAGTGATGAGTGAGTTCTCAATCTATTAGTTCACACAAGATCTGGTTGTTTAAAAGAGACTGGTACTTCCTTCCTTCTCTCTTGCTTCCTCTTTCATCATGTGACATGC
>NW_012107587.1:5047-11036 GCF_000951045.1 Mandrillus leucophaeus | reverse complement strand
GCTGTTGGTGTGGATAAGAAAGAGCACCAACTTTAAAGTATGAAAATTTAAGAGGAAATAACAGAATAACTTGCATTACTTGCCTAATATAATTCTGAACAAAGTTTCTCACATTTTAGTGTGAAAAAATTTTCTGGAGGAGTTACTTAATAGTACTTATTTCCCTTCTTCAGCACTGTTCCCTCAGAAATTCTGGTTTGGAAATTCTACAGCAGGGCTTAGAAAACTGCATTTTAGTTGATTCCTCCTCAGATCATTTTGGACTAAACTTTGGGAAATAGTGCCTTCCAGAATTTAACTGTATGATAGTCAGTTTCCAATCTTGTATCAAATCTTTATCGAGCAGCCAATGTTTTCCGGCATTGATTAGGCAATGCTAATTCAGTATCATTACCTGTGGTTCATTAATGATACACACCTGCACTCAAAATTCATGGTTTAAAATCTCAACAACATGTGAGGAAAAACTTTGAAGTTCTTAGATCACTAAAAACACAGCAAAGGTTAAATTGTCTAAGAGATAAATTCTTGAAAAATCAAGTCTACTGCTAGTTTGCTCTAAGATTGTCAGTATTCAGATAGTGGGTATGCTTCTATCCAAAGACATTTTCTTGGACTACATTTATAGAAAGTCTAAAGAAGTCATGTTCTTAACACTAATTGGAGGTTATTCAAATGTTGAAAAAATAATTATTGATGTTTTGATTATACATAGTGACGTTTATTTTGTTTTACATTGCTTTATTTTCTTTCCAAAATGTGTAACCTTGCCTTATAGACACAAACTTGTCTCACTAGATTTAAAATAAGGTTTTCTGTTTTGCAAAACCTGCTTTTAAAATTTTTATTTATTTATTTATTTATTTTTGAGACAGAGTCCTGCTCTGTTACCCAGGCTGGAGTGCAGTGGCGTGATCTTGGCTCACTGCAGCATCTGCCTCCCAATTTCCAGCAATTCTCCTGCCTCAGACTCCCAAGTAGCTGGGACTACAGGCGTGCACTGCCACACCAACCTAGTTTTGTATTTTTAGTACAGGTAGGGTTTCACCATGTTGGCCAGGATGGTCTTGATCGCCTGACCTTGTGATCCACCCACCTTGATACCTGCTATTTCTTAATGATTGATCATTCAGTCTTTAATCATAATTGTTCTTTCAAAAAGAAAAAGACACTAAAGAAAAAAAAAGCTTTGTTTAGACATTCCTATGTATGACTTCATTTTAAAATGCATGTGTGTCAAGGTTACTTGATAAAAATTTAAAGAGAAAAATTAAGTATCTGAAAAAAATGAGTAAAAGGTATAATCTCTGATTGCGGGAATCTGAATGGCATTCTTGGAGAAATTTTTCTGTGAATCTCTACAAGTACTAATGGGAAACTTAGTGTGAGAGACACATCAGATAGCATCAACACAGTATCTGATTACTATGACATTCTGTCATGGGCCTCCTAGATAACACACCATTTTCCCTCATCAAAATAAAGTGGCAGCACTGAGGATAAAGTATGCCTTGCTTCAGAATGGTTCTTTCTGAAAAGAAGTTAATTATTGTGTGACAGAAATCTCCATTGGCTCTAGCAAAATTGGACTAAAGGCCCCATAAAACTGTATATTGTACAAAACATTGATACAGGATATGTGCCACAGATATGCTCATAGCCTTACAAAACTCTCCTAGCTCACCAGCTGGGCAGGAGAGATTGGTTCCAAATAGGACAGAATTACCAGCCCCCATGGAGCTTCATGGATGAAATCTATGCAGTTCTTTACCGAACATGTAATTGAAGGAAGCAGTGGCTTTATTTCTTGCATGTCAGGAGAGTCACTCCTCCAACCTGACACATCCATCTGATGTATTTCAGTCCCCTTCACCCATTTAGTTGCCAATCTTATACAGGCAGTTACCGTGGTTTACCTCTTGTTTCATACCCTGAATCAAAAATAGGCATATCTGAGTTTTCATTGCCTTCAATCTACTTATAAGTTGATCTATTCCTGGAAAATCATCCTGCACAGATTAACACCCAGAGTATGCTTCATTTGAAATCAGATAAGAGAAGGTGTTCTTCAGGATGCTAATAACGGGGAAAGTAAAGAGTGGAATAAAGTCAACTTCCTGTTAATGTTTAGGAATATGGGAAAATACATTTTCAAGTGTTGCCAAGAATTATATTTATTCTTGGAATTCACATAGCTGAAAAGTTTTATAGATATATTCCAACAGAGTTCCCTCCTGCCGGCGCCAAAGTGCCAGCCGGTTCCAGTGCGCATGCACTCCAGTTCCCTCCTTGTCTGCTCGCAGGCTCACTCCTGCAAGGAATTGAGAGAACGGGCTGAGTAAACGAGGCACTCCCCTGTTGTGAGGCCTGCGAAGGGGTCAGGGAAATTTCCTGCTTCATCTGGGGCTTGTCCAAGATTCAGCAGAAGGGTTAGTAAATGAGGATCTGCTGGATCTGTCTCTTCACTTTTTTCCAAGACGTCTTGCCCTCAGACTTTCCTCTGAGTTATGCCATTTGCAGAGGACAGGATGCAACTCTGCCACATCTCTCTTTCTTCGGGGTGAAAGGAAAGTTGACTCTGTTTCCCTTCATGGAGGTCTAGCCAATGTGTGGGACCAGAATAAGTCCTGGGGCAACTGAATGCATTTGGTCAAGGCCATTCCTCAGTGTAGCTGGAAGGATCCTGGACTGGACCTTGTCCCCGACCTTCCATTAAGGCAATGGCCAAGACCCCCGACTTTTCTTTGGTAGCTTTTCTTCTTTCATAGTTTGAAATGGCTCCTATTTCTTCAAATCTTAAGGGTTTTGCCACAAACTGCAGAAAAGTTATTAGGTAGAATGAGCATTTGGTTCAGCCACCAGATATGCAATACAGAACAATGTGATTTCCATTTGTTCTTAGAGGTGCGACCCCCACCCTGACCCCAACAGCTGCAGGTGCCCACTATGCACAGTGGCTCCCCTTCTCGCCCCTTTCTCTCCTGGCTGAGGCTCTTGGGCATGTCCGCAGTTGTGCCCAACAGCCATGCAGGGCAGGAGAGAACCGTAGCTGCCTCCTAGGCCGCAGGGCAGTCTCAGGGCCAGGGGCCCCACACGACTAGTTGGCCAGTGTTTCCCGCTCACTGTCCCCTCCCGCAATGTTCCCACAGAGTCTTTCATCCCCTGGATGAGGGGTCTAGCTTGGTCCAGAGGAGAGATGTAACAATTAAAGGAACCCATTTGCATAGAGCAAGTCCCTCCATTGGACTTCGGCTGTTTTTATCTTTTTTCCTTTTCTATGTGAGAGGGTTTTCTTTCCCACCTTAGCACTCTGCTTACGGTAGGGAAACAACAAAGGAGTGACTCCACTGGCTAATAACTGCAAATTTTGCAAGGCCCGTCTGGGACTTAATCTAAATTAATCCATGCACCCTCTGAGACACCATTTTTCCCAAACTAATTGTAATCTTTGGCTGAAGTCCAGGAAAGGAAAACAAGACCTGAGGGATCTGAAGCCAGGCAATGGGCAAAGTGTAAATGGGCACGGCTAATTCTTGCTGATTAGGCCCCTATTTCATGGAAGGAAGTCATGCTCCATGGCATAGGTAAGGCCCTAAGGAACCCAAAGGTGGCCAACAGTAAGGGGGATGGAGGCGTAGGTGAGTGCAGATAACTCCTATTTTCTGGGCCCTCCCTGCTTCACAGGTGCAGGCCACAATAGCACCCATGGGTGGCATCCATCTAAGGTTGCTGGGACTTGGGAATAAAGCTATGGAAGAGAAAAGGGGGATGCCTATTTTCTTTCTCCTTACACCCTGAGTTTTCACTGAAAGAGGGAAAGGAAATTAGGGACGCCTATTTCCCTCTCTCTCAGAATGGGCAACCAACACCCCCTCCCACAATGAATTGAGAGTGGTGGGCTGTGTACAAGAGGCACTCCTGTTGTGAGTCCTGCAAAGGGGTCAGGGAAATATTCTGCTTCATCATGCACTGAAAAAAAAAATGTTTACAATAAGGTTTGGAAGATTCAGGACTGTTTCATAGAAATGTTTCAAATTAAGGGAGTAGAAGTTTTCCCCATAGTGCTAACTAAAAAGGCATTCTAGACATAATAAATGGCAGTTACAAAATAGAGTTGACAGTTATGGTATGTTTTTAAAAATGCACATAGCTCAAACAGCAAGAGTGCAGACATGCATTCAGGAGAATCAAGAGAAATGAGATGAAGCTGAAGGCCAAGGCCATAGTACTGAGAGGCATAAGCATCATTCAAAGTGAACTAGATTTCATCCTATAGAAGATGATACATGGTTGAAGGATTTTAAACAGGGAAATAATAGCTTGAAATTTCTAGTTCAACCAGATTATTTAAGATTTGTATAGAAACTATAGTTACTGCAATCACAAAGAAATAGGTTTTAGTTCCACAATCTCCAACTCACTTTATTTTTCTGCTTTTCATCTCTTGGTCCCAGTTCAGGGGCTGATAATAAAAATTCTTAACAAATTAAGAATAGAAAGAAACTCAACCTAAAAAGGACATCCAAGGAAAACTTACAGGTAACATTATAACTAATGGTGAAAGACTGAGTGTTCTTGTTCCAAGATCTAGAACAAGGAAACAATGTCTCACCAATCCTATTCAACCTTGCCCTGGACATCCTAGCTAATAAATTAATGCAAGAACTGTAAAAGTCACATAGGAATTAATAAGAGTTTCTCTTTTCAGATGACATGGTCTTTCACAAAGGAAGAAACAAAGTGTTTCTGTTTGCAGATAACATGTTTTTCTGTGTAAAGAAAAATCCTAGGGAATAAAAAAATGGAAGCTTATAGAGCTAACAAGTACTTGTACTATGTTTAGTATGTCTATATGATAGTGAAGAAAAGTATACCAGGCCCATGAATTGAAAGATTCAACATTATTAATAATTCAACATTATTAACATTATTAATAATGTTATTATTAACATTATTAACATTAACAACATTAAACATACCAGGCCCATGAATTGAAAGATTCAACATTATTAAGATGTAAATTTTCTCCTAAGTTATTATAGATTCAACTTGACCTCAATCAAAATTCTGACAGGATTTTTAAAAATACATTGACAAACTATAAAATTTATTGGCAATTTTAATGCCCTATGCTAGCTGAAACAGTTTGAAAAAAAAAAAAAAAAAGGCAAGTTACGCTATATAATTTATGTGCCTGGCATATGAAAAGTGAATTGTATATATTCATTAAATTAAGGAGTATGCATCACATTCATTAAAGAGTACACATGTCTTACTATTATCAAACTTCACATTCACTTCTGATAGGATAAATGAACTGTGAGAATAGCAAGTGATGATATAGAATGAAGTAGGAAATTAAGGCAATTAATAGATTTTAAATTCTATTAAGTTTGAGACAGACATATTATCAGGTGGTTGGTGTCTTTGCCATTTGTAGGTTAATATCAATTTTTTTCATAATTCTGTCTTCAAAAATTTAAATCAATATTATACTCTTTCATAGCCAATCCTATGTGTTGTCGCTCTTGTGAAGGATTTAAAGGTGCAGAAGGTATAAACTTTTTTTTTTTTTTTGAGACGGAATATCCTCTGTTGCCCAGGCTATAGTGCAGCGGCACAATCTCGGCTCATTGCAACCTCCTCCTCCCAGTTTCAAGCGATTCTCCTGCCTCAGCCTCCCGAGTAGCTGGGATTACAAGTGCCCACCACACCCAGGTAATTCTTTTGTGTTTTTAGTAGAGATGAGTTTCACCATGCTGCCCAGGCTGGTCTCGAACCCCTGATCTCAGGTGATCCGCTTGCCTATGCCTCCCGAAGTGTTGGGATTACAGGCATAAGCCACCATGCGCAGCCTAAGTTGTAAACTTTTGAGCTATAATAGTCATTAAAAATGTTAAAACAGGAGCAAACCAGTCCATACTGAGATCTCTAAGCATGGCTAACCTGTGAAAGGTAAAGAATTTGGGAACCTAAGGAGACATTCATC
>NW_012107587.1:3098-4997 GCF_000951045.1 Mandrillus leucophaeus | reverse complement strand
AAAAGTGAATTGTATATATTCATTAAATTAAGGAGTATGCATCACATTCATTAAAGAGTACACATGTCTTACTATTATCAAACTTCACATTCACTTCTGATAGGATAAATGAACTGTGAGAATAGCAAGTGATGATATAGAATGAAGTAGGAAATTAAGGCAATTAATAGATTTTAAATTCTATTGAGTTTGAGACAGACATATTATCAGGTGGTTGGTGTCTTTGCCATTTGTAGGTTAATATCAATTTTTTTCATAATTCTGTCTTCAAAAATTTAAATCAATATTATACTCTTTCATAGCCAATCCTATGTGTTGTCGCTCTTGTGAAGGATTTAAAGGTGCAGAAGGTATAAACTTTTTTTTTTTTTTTGAGACGGAATATCCTCTGTTGCCCAGGCTATAGTGCAGCGGCACAATCTTGGCTCATTGCAACCTCCTCCTCCCAGTTTCAAGCGATTCTCCTGCCTCAGCCTCCCGAGTAGCTGGGATTACAAGTGCCCACCACACCCAGGTAATTCTTTTGTGTTTTTAATAGAGATGAGTGTCACCATGCTGCCCAGGCTGGTCTCGAACCCCTGATCTCAGGTGATCCGCTTGCCTATGCCTCCCGAAGTGTTGGGATTACAGGCATAAGCCACCATGCGCAGCCTAAGTTGTAAACTTTTGAGCTATAATAGTCATTAAAAATGTTAAAACAGGAGCAAACCAGTCCATACTGAGATCTCTAAGCATGGCTAACCTGTGAAAGGTAAAGAATTTGGGAACCTAAGGAGACATTCATCGTCTCATATAATCAAAGTTAAAACTAATGATCTCATAATTAGAAAACAAAGACAAAATCAAATATATAAAAAATTATTTTCTTAGGCCCAAATTCAAGTTGTTGAACTGATTAAGTGGAAATAAACAGATATCCATATGAACTTTCTTTTCAGAAACATAATCTCTTCATTTTCATTGTATTTAGCAAGCTTTTTATTATGCCTATCTGCTTCTAGTCTGATCATCTTAGCCCAGAGATTATTGCACATAATTTTGCTAATGCCTTGGAAATTTTCCAAGTAGCTGACAAAATGTGCTAATTATTGTTTGTCTTAGCCTAACAAAAGCAACTAATGAGGAGAAATTGTCATCTCTTCTATGAAATATATTAACCAGCAATGGGCTAAAAAGTAGGTACTCCTTAATTGCCATGATCACGTTAAAATAAAATTTGCAAAAAAATCTTTTCCACCTCTCATAAGCAGTAATGCCTTTCAGAATTATAGGCTCTTTTCATATATAGAAACTAAAGCACAAGGAAAAATTTACTCTAACTTGGACGGTTTGTTGATTGTGAATTGAAACCTGTCATTGGGGAAAACAGAGGCAACTTACATTACTGATATCAAAATTTACAATGAGTTGCTATTTGAAACATTTATTGTGTTTTGTTTTGTGCTCATGTCCAGAACAGTAATACAACCTGAAAAAGAAATTAAAGGAATAGAGCAAACCAAAAAGTCCCAGGAGATTTGCAAAGAGACTCTCAAACCAATGAGATGATCAAAGTGAAAATAACGAAACAGAACAAAACATTTTATGAAATAACAGATGAGAAAGGATTTCTGAGAGAAAATGGAAAACTAGGAATGGTTGAACAGGTGAAGGTAATATGAAAGGCAATAGATCCTGAGTGTGAGCTCCAGTAGATCCCTGAGTCGAAAGAAGAAATGCAAGCACCTCCAGATTCCAAAACTTATTAGGAGTACGCATGTAGAGCGTGATGGTGGGAGAAGGTTCTGAACTATTTCATTTAGACACTAATAACCACTCTATTCACCTGAAAGTGTTGATGTTTCTAGGCAACTCTCCATATAGTTCAAATATCTGATTTTCTTCCTTTGAACTGTCTGA
>NW_012107587.1:0-2487 GCF_000951045.1 Mandrillus leucophaeus | reverse complement strand
ACTCTGAAGTTTATAACCTGTGATTTAAGTTTTCCTTCTATTACTTTATTTTATAAAAGTATGTACATATATTTAAGTATCAAAATAACCCTGAAGTCACTTAGTTCAAGTTATTTACTTTACAATTGAAAAAACTGAGCTCCACAGAGAGTAGATTTCTTACCCGAAGCGGTGCACTTGGGATGGAGATCCACTTTTTGTATTTACTTAGCATTCTTTCTTCAACACCATTCTTTCTGTGTTACATAGTGTATATGTAAAATTCAAAGCATAAAAACAGATGATTCACATAATATCACTTGAATCCAAGCTTGTTAACTTTCAAACACATGAAAATGGCTGACTACTCACCTCATCCTCATCTTCTGGCTATGCCTTCACTAACAATGCCATTGTTCAAGCCTGAGCAAATATGATAGCTAATAGCAAAACAAAAACAAAAAATAAAAACAAAATCTATGACAATTGAATGAGAAACCATGGAAAGTTTTTTTTTTTTTCCAACTTTTTGAACCAGGGCTTACATTTTTATTGTGCACTGTGCCCCAGCAATTGTGTAGCCAGCCTGAATGCAATTCAAGTGGAGGACAAGCTTTTGAGGAATGAACTGTCAACAGCACACGTAGTAATTCAGTTTAATGATGATAATTGAAAACAACTGATGCAGGTACTGTAATTTCTGACAAAACTAGAGAGTATACACACACACACAAATTCAATGCCTAACAGAAAACACAAAAGGAAAATTGGAGGACCTCTCCAGCAATTTTTAAAAGTGATTTATCTTCAGTAGTATATATGACTGAAAATCAATCCCACGGCTTGAAGATAAGTTTTTAACTGCAACACCAGTTAAGTGCCCAGACTAAAGCAGAAGTGGGCAAACTTCAAACTGCCTAAATCTGTCCCATCACCAGCTTTTGTAAAGAAAGCTTTTGTAAAATAATTTTATTCATATTAATTTAACTATTACCAATGGTTAGTTTCTAATGGCAGAGTTGAGCAGTTGTAATAAAGAAAGTAAGCCTGAAAAACTGAGAATTTTTATTATTTGGCCCTTTACAGAGGACATTTGTTGACCCCTGGGCTGAAGTACTAGTAGGATGGAATGAGATCCTGATTCAGGAAATGAGGACATTTGGTTAGGACCTAGAAGGCTTAGAATTTTGAATTTCCAACTCCCTATGAAACTTTGTGGCTAGCAAGGACATACTCCTACAATGTCCTTTCAGCCCATAATGAGAGTTAGATACCAGTATAAACCGGACCAGAAAATAAGGTCTAAACTAATACTCAATGCTATAAATTTCTCAAAATGTTGGGAATTTAGTCTTTTTGAATCAGAATAATTCTGAAGAATAATGTTACATGAATGAATTTTAAGGATGTAAGTAGAAAGGATAAACAAGATCAAGTTAAATTTATTACCTGATATATAATATGTTGATTGAAGACTTGAAATCACAGTAACAATATCACTTCATCCCTATTGTCTTGAAGGACTTGGCTTGAGAGACGTGTGTGATGGCCTGCTTAAGACTCAGCTAGAGTACAGCTAAGAGAAAACACCCAGTGAGATTGGGATGATGTCCAATGTGATATGGAAAACATACCATGCAATCTTCCTTTTAGCTATAATACACTTTCAAGAATCAAGAAGTAAAATGGAGACCCTATCACTATTTCATATAACACTTAAGGAATTTTTGATTCTTGTTTCCATGATCTTCGGCTCAGTGAATTTGAAGGCTATGTGCCCAAAGGAGTACTGTGTCCATCAGGAGACAGTCATGGTCATATGAGCTACTCATTTCTCTAAACCAAGAGGGAGAAATGGTGCTCATTATAGTGGCAAGAATCATTGATGCCCTGCTTATGGAGCAGACTTTGGGGTTTGTACCAGACAATGGGGTCAAGAAGGACTCTGGAACCCAGTGAATTCCTTAGGATTTTTAAAGAAATGTATTTCCTTGCCAATGGCACAATTAAAGAGAAAACTCTGGGGGCCAAATAAGGTCAAAAAGAACACAGATAATGCATAAAGGAAGGTTTGAGTTATCCACCAAGCAATGAACTTTCTTTCTCACAAAGCTGACTTTCAGTGTCTTCAGATTCTTAATACCACTATAGATGTGGATGTTATTGATTATTCACTTTTCTTTGGAAAGATACCTTGCCAATTCTGCTTGATATCCCTGCCTTTCTCTTCCCTCTGCAACCTTCTAAGAACATAGGCATTTCTATCTTGATTACAAGATAGAAGAAAACAGAGCTAATTTGTGATGTTCTATGATTTCCTTACATCTTAGCAAGTCAGGAGGATGACGAACTACTAGTTTAGCCTACCTGATGTGCAAGCCACAAGTATTTTACTCTACTTTGTCAATTAGAAAAATTTCCCTTCTACTATCTTTATTTATGACATGACATTACTATTATAAATTTCCATTTAGATAGATCTCTTCTTTCCCTTGTGTTTCATTTTTT
>NW_012107586.1:7304704-7318822 GCF_000951045.1 Mandrillus leucophaeus | reverse complement strand
CGTATGTTTATTGTGGCACTATTCACAATAGCAAAGACTTGGAATCAACCCAAATGTCCATCAGTGACAGACTGGATTGAGAAAATGTGGCACATATACACCATGGAATACTATGCAGCCATAAAAAGGATGAGTTTGTGTCTTCTGTAGGGACATGGATGCAGCTGGAAACCATCATTCTCAGCAAACTATTGCAAGAACAGAAAACCAAACACCACATGTTCTCACCCATAGGTGGGAATTGAACAATGAGATCACTTGGACTCAGGAAGGGGAACATCACACACCGGGGCCCATTATGGGGAGGGGGTATGGGGGAGGGATGGCATTGGGAGTTATGCCTGATGTAAATGACGAGTTGATGGGTGCTGACAAGTTGATGGGTGTAGCACACCAACATGGCACAAGTATACATATGTAGCAAACCTGCACGTTGTGCACATGTACTCTAGAACTTAAAGTATAATTTAAAAAAAAAAAAAAGAAACAAACAAACAAATAAATGAATCAGTTGTGTTGGAAGCTTGAGTTGATTAAGATGGACTTGAATCAACATTATTCCCTAAAGAGGAGCTGATGTGCTACATTGTTGTATGGCATCATGCATACAAAAATGCGCATTAATTTTTTAGAAGTGTCCTAAGAGGAACGTTAACATATAAAGGATAGACAATAATACAGTATGCAAATTTAAATCTACACCTTCACTATTATGTAGGTCAAATGTCACAACCACTTAGTTTCAACTGATTTACTGGAGAAAACACAAATGTGTATAATAAGAATCAGATGTACTATAAGTTGCATATAACTAATTAGATTCAACAAAACCTTGGAGATGTTTCTGCTTTTTTTGAGCAATCCAACAATTTAGTCAAAATAGAAACTGTCTTCTTTTAATTCAGAGCAACAAATGAAAAATATACAGTACAACAGAAGAAAACAATGCAATTCTATTCAATTGAAAGACACACACACACCAAGAAAACTACAAACATATATGCACAAACACACAGAAAAAAATTATACAGTGATACACACATGCACACAAATAATTTACCCCCAAAAAACTATACTCTCTCATGCCAAAATCCATGGGCATCAGTACACAAAGAAAGGGTGTCTGCCCTGCCTCAACAATTATAGCTTGCTGTAATGTGGCAACTCAAATAATTGAAATACCCAGTGGTTGTTAAATGTATGATAAATAATTTAATATTTGCATGTTTTCCCTTCTTTAAAATTGCAGAGGACAAAGCTATTACATAAAATTGTTCAAGAATCAAATTGAACTATAATGTAAAACTAATGGAATTAGAAAATGCTTTGAGCTTCATTTTTCTTTTTTCAATCTAAAACCACAAGGCAGGTAGAACTAGGGAGGAGGATGAGGAAGAAGAAGACAGGGAGCTGGGTAATAAGGAATGAATATGAAGAAAGAGTAAAAAAAAACTAGAATTACGATACTTAGTAGGTGAATATGGATAAAGTAGAGGGTCAGAGAGAAATACATAGGTTATATGTCTGGGGTCTTTAAGTCTCATCACCCACATCATTATAATCATCATCTAATTCATCAGCTTAGCTATGAGCATGCTTATGTCAAAAAATATTTGAGCTGGTCAAATCAGATATCCTAATAAAAAATTGCAATCAAAAAATGTTTTGAAATCACAAGAGCAAAACCAAAAATTCTTCTGAAGATGCTAATTGCAATGCCTCTTTTGCCCACAGCCCTGTCTAAAGGAAAAATGTCCTGTCTGCAGTGCCTGTGGTATTGGCTCTTATGTCGTACACTTTGTTTATCTAGGCCCCGTGCTCACAGATTATAAACCAGATATGGGCATCTGACTCCAAGACAGCAAAGCCATAGGCATAGGCTGTCCAGCGAATTTGAGCATGACCTGGCTCTAGGAGACAAACTGGACCAATCAGATTTTCCATCTCTAGGACTGAAATTAAGAAAGAGGAACCTGACAGTTGGCAATCAAGCAGAAACGGAAAATTGCTTGGAGGTGAATTTGAAGCATCGTAAGCCAAAGCCATGTGTAGCCACAAGTATGGAAAAGGAGCTATTTGGAAGGGGGACAGAGGGAAGCTGACTGGGACGTGTAGAGAATCCCGTAGTCATAAAGCTTAGTCATACTGATGGTAGAACACAGAGTGAAGAACCACAAACTTGTGCTGTGATCTCCTACTTCTTTCTGAGGTGGGGATCTGTTACAACACCTGTTTTGTGGGATAACTGATCCTTCCAGTGGTGCCAAGTATGTCTTTGCAATCGCCTCCCCTATTACTGGAGTTTACTTGAGTACATCGCTATTCCTGCAAACCAAAGGAGTTGACTGAAATACTTGTCAACTCATTGTGGGTGCTTCTGCCTCCAAGCATTAAGCTGCATATAGGAATTAGCTGGAGAGCTTTTTAGAAATATAATTTCCTGGAACAAAACTCTGGCAATTCTGATTCAATGGGTATGGAGCAAGCCCTGGAGTCTGATGTAGCTGTTAGGGGATGTATTTGGGAACCACCACCTCAGTTCCTCTTGTCCCTTTGTTAGGAATCTGCTAATCCTGTGGTCCTTAAATTTTTGGGTTTCAGGACCCTTTTTTACTCTTAACAATTATTAAGGACCCAAAGAGCTTTTCTTTATGTACCTTATATTTGTTAGTATTTGTCATATTAGAAATTAAAGTGGATACATTAAAAATATTTTAATACATTGATTAAAACTAATAAACTAATCACATGTTTTATTTGTTTTCTGGGGTTCCTGTAACAAAGTATCACACACTGGCTAGCTTAAACAAGACATTTATTGTCTCCCAGTTCTGAAGGTGATAGGTTCAAATTCAAAGTGCCGACAAGAGGGCCTGAGGGACGACCCTCCTGAGGGCCAGGCAGGAGAATCTGTTCCAGTTCTCTCTCTCAGCTTCCGGCAGCCTCACTTGTTCCTTGGCTTGTAGATGGCATTCACCCTGTGTCTGTGTCTGCGTCTGTGTCCAAATTTCTCCTTTTTACAAAGACAGGAATCACATTGAATCAGGATCTAAGCTAATGACTTCATCTTCACTTAATCATTTGTGAAGACCCTACTTTCAAATGAGATCATCTTCATAGGTACTGGTGCTTAGTACTTCAATATCTTTTGGGGGCACATGATTCAACACATAATACATGTTAACACACATAACATACGTTTTGTGAAAATAACTAAATTATCTAACATAAAAAAATTAGTGGGAAGATGACCATTGTTTTACATTTTTATAAATCTCTTTAACTTCTGGCTTAATAGAGGATGGTGAATCCAGCTTCCTAGTTCACTGGGATATATTGTTTTTGTTGAAGCATATGGAGAAAACTCAATCTTTCATTTAAATACAGTTGGAAAAGGGATGGTTTTCTTAACAACCTTTTCAGATAATTGTAAATTCATTGATACTACACCAAAACTCTGTAAGTGGTAGTTTCTTAAAAGTTATTGTTCTGCGAAATTTGAAATCATTTTGATAAGCCTTTTATACTTTGTTGTCTCAAAATCCGTTGGTATCTCTTGCAATCTGAAGGATTCCTTTACCCATGCATAAGTTTGTAACATCACGCAATGGTCATTTCAAAAATATTGGTTCCCTGAGTTATGCAGATGTTCCAACTGTACAATGAAGACAATGACGGGAAGAAAGCACACAATTCTTGGTATTTTTTTGAAAATAATTTAAACTCATGTTTCCACAGAAAGGGTCACAGGGACCCCTATGGGACCCCAGACCACAGTTCGAGAGTTTCTGTTCTAATTTATCTTTGCTTAAGGAAATCTTAGCAGCATTTCAAGTACCACCTGATACGGTTTGGCTTGTCCCCACCCAAATCTCATCTTGAATTGTAGCTCCCATAAGAATCAACCCAAATGTCCATCAGTGACAGACTGGATTGAGAAAATGTGGCACATATACACCATGGAATACTATGCAGCCATAAAAAGGATGAGTTTGTGTCTTCTGTAGGGACATGGATGCAGCTGGAAACCATCATTCTCAGCAAACTATTGCAAGAACAGAAAACCAAACACCGCATGTTCTCACTCATAGGTGGGAACTGAACAATGAGATCACTTGGACTCGGGAAGGGGAACATCACACACCGGGGCCCATTATGGGGAGGGGGTATGGGGGAGGGATGGCATTGGGAGTTATGCCTGATGTAAATGACGAGTTGATGGGTGCTGACAAGTTGATGGGTGTAGCACACCAACATGGCACAAGTATACATATGTAGCAAACCTGCACGTTGTGCACATGTACTCTAGAACTTAAAGTATAATTTAAAAAAAAAAAAAGAAACAAACAAACAAATAAATGAATCAGTTGTGTTGGAAGCTTGAGTTGATTAAGATGGACTTGAATCAACATTATTCCCTAAAGAGGAGCTGATGTGCTACATTGTTGTATGGCATCATGCATACAAAAATGCGCATTAATTTTTTAGAAGTGTCCTAAGAGGAACGTTAACATATAAAGGATAGACAATAATACAGTATGCAAATTTAAATCTACACCTTCACTATTATGTAGGTCAAATGTCACAACCACTTAGTTTCAACTGATTTACTGGAGAAAACACAAATGTGTATAATAAGAATCAGATGTACTATAAGTTGCATATAACTAATTAGATTCAACAAAACCTTGGAGATGTTTCTGCTTTTTTTGAGCAATCCAACAATTTAGTCAAAATAGAAACTGTCTTCTTTTAATTCAGAGCAACAAATGAAAAATATACAGTACAACAGAAGAAAACAATGCAATTCTATTCAATTGAAAGACACACACACACCAAGAAAACTACAAACATATATGCACAAACACACAGAAAAAAATTATACAGTGATACACACATGCACACAAATAATTTACCCCCAAAAAACTATACTCTCTCATGCCAAAATCCATGGGCATCAGTACACAAAGAAAGGGTGTCTGCCCTGCCTCAACAATTATAGCTTGCTGTAATGTGGCAACTCAAATAATTGAAATACCCAGTGGTTGTTAAATGTATGATAAATAATTTAATATTTGCATGTTTTCCCTTCTTTAAAATTGCAGAGGACAAAGCTATTACATAAAATTGTTCAAGAATCAAATTGAACTATAATGTAAAACTAATGGAATTAGAAAATGCTTTGAGCTTCATTTTTCTTTTTTCAATCTAAAACCACAAGGCAGGTAGAACTAGGGAGGAGGATGAGGAAGAAGAAGACAGGGAGCTGGGTAATAAGGAATGAATATGAAGAAAGAGTAAAAAAAAACTAGAATTACGATACTTAGTAGGTGAATATGGATAAAGTAGAGGGTCAGAGAGAAATACATAGGTTATATGTCTGGGGTCTTTAAGTCTCATCACCCACATCATTATAATCATCATCTAATTCATCAGCTTAGCTATGAGCATGCTTATGTCAAAAAATATTTGAGCTGGTCAAATCAGATATCCTAATAAAAAATTGCAATCAAAAAATGTTTTGAAATCACAAGAGCAAAACCAAAAATTCTTCTGAAGATGCTAATTGCAATGCCTCTTTTGCCCACAGCCCTGTCTAAAGGAAAAATGTCCTGTCTGCAGTGCCTGTGGTATTGGCTCTTATGTCGTACACTTTGTTTATCTAGGCCCCGTGCTCACAGATTATAAACCAGATATGGGCATCTGACTCCAAGACAGCAAAGCCATAGGCATAGGCTGTCCAGCGAATTTGAGCATGACCTGGCTCTAGGAGACAAACTGGACCAATCAGATTTTCCATCTCTAGGACTGAAATTAAGAAAGAGGAACCTGACAGTTGGCAATCAAGCAGAAACGGAAAATTGCTTGGAGGTGAATTTGAAGCATCGTAAGCCAAAGCCATGTGTAGCCACAAGTATGGAAAAGGAGCTATTTGGAAGGGGGACAGAGGGAAGCTGACTGGGACGTGTAGAGAATCCCGTAGTCATAAAGCTTAGTCATACTGATGGTAGAACACAGAGTGAAGAACCACAAACTTGTGCTGTGATCTCCTACTTCTTTCTGAGGTGGGGATCTGTTACAACACCTGTTTTGTGGGATAACTGATCCTTCCAGTGGTGCCAAGTATGTCTTTGCAATCGCCTCCCCTATTACTGGAGTTTACTTGAGTACATCGCTATTCCTGCAAACCAAAGGAGTTGACTGAAATACTTGTCAACTCATTGTGGGTGCTTCTGCCTCCAAGCATTAAGCTGCATATAGGAATTAGCTGGAGAGCTTTTTAGAAATATAATTTCCTGGAACAAAACTCTGGCAATTCTGATTCAATGGGTATGGAGCAAGCCCTGGAGTCTGATGTAGCTGTTAGGGGATGTATTTGGGAACCACCACCTCAGTTCCTCTTGTCCCTTTGTTAGGAATCTGCTAATCCTGTGGTCCTTAAATTTTTGGGTTTCAGGATCCTTTTTTACTCTTAACAATTATTAAGGACCCAAAGAGCTTTTCTTTATGTACCTTATATTTGTTAGTATTTGTCATATTAGAAATTAAAGTGGATACATTAAAAATATTTTAATACATTGATTAAAACTAATAAACTAATCACATGTTTTATTTGTTTTCTGGGGTTGCTGTAACAAAGTATCACACACTGGCTAGCTTAAACAAGACATTTATTGTCTCCCAGTTCTGAAGGTGATAGGTTCAAATTCAAAGTGCCGACGAGAGGGCCTGAGGGACGACCCTCCTGAGGGCCAGGCAGGAGAATCTGTTCCAGTTCTCTCTCTCAGCTTCCGGCAGCCTCACTTGTTCCTTGGCTTGTAGATGGCATTCACCCTGTGTCTGTGTCTGCGTCTGTGTCCAAATTTCTCCTTTTTACAAAGACAGGAATCACATTGAATCAGGATCTAAGCTAATGACTTCATCTTCACTTAATCATTTGTGAAGACCCTACTTTCAAATGAGATCATCTTCATAGGTACTGGTGCTTAGTACTTCAATATCTTTTGGGGGCACATGATTCAACACATAATACATGTTAACACACATAACATACGTTTTGTGAAAATAACTAAATTATCTAACATAAAAAAATTAGTGGGAAGATGACCATTGTTTTACATTTTTATAAATCTCTTTAACTTCTGGCTTAATAGAGGATGGTGAATCCAGCTTCCTAGTTCACTGGGATATATTGTTTTTGTTGAAGCATATGGAGAAAACTCAATCTTTCATTTAAATACAGTTGGAAAAGGGATGGTTTTCTTAACAACCTTTTCAGATAATTGTAAATTCATTGATACTACACCAAAACTCTGTAAGTGGTAGTTTCTTAAAAGTTATTGTTCTGCGAAATTTGAAATCATTTTGATAAGCCTTTTATACTTTGTTGTCTCAAAATCCATTGGTATCTCTTGCAATCTGAAGGATTCCTTTACCCATGCATAAGTTTGTAACATCACGCAATGGTCATTTCAAAAATATTGGTTCCCTGAGTTATGCAGATGTTCCAACTGTACAATGAAGACAATGACGGGAAGAAAGCACACAATTCTTGGTATTTTTTTGAAAATAATTTAAACTCATGTTTCCACAGAAAGGGTCACAGGGACCCCTATGGGACCCCAGACCACAGTTCGAGAGTTTCTGTTCTAATTTATCTTTGCTTAAGGAAATCTTAGCAGCATTTCAAGTACCACCTGATACGGTTTGGCTTGTCCCCACCCAAATCTCATCTTGAATTGTAGCTCCCATAATTCCCATGTGTTGTGGGAGGGACCCAGTGGGAGATAATTGAATTGTGGGTAGAGGGTGGGTCGTTCCCGTGCTATTCTTGTGATAGTGAATAAGTCTCGTGAGATTTGATCATTTTATAAGGGGGAGTTTCCCTGTACAAGTTCTCTTCTCTTGTCTGCAGCCATGTGAGATGTGCCTTTCACCATCCATCATGATTGTGAGGCCTCTCCAGTCATGTGGAACTCTGAGTCCATTAAACCTCTTTCTTTTGTAAATTGCCCAGTCTCAGGTATGTCTTTATCAGCAGCGTGAAAATGGACTAATAAACTGCCTTAAATTGTATCTCCTCTACCAGATCCTTGCTGATTCCCCCATGCAGATGGGATGGCTTCCTGTTTGGGGTGGCTTTATTTTTGTACCCACTTTACTGTCCCCTTTTCAGTTCCAAAGATTGGATCTTATTTACATTTTTATCAACTTAGGTAAGAACATAGTGCCTTGAGACAAATCCTTTCTGGCTTGAACCGAAAAAAATTCATTATGTTGTTTTTATGTAGAATAGCTTTGGAAAAATCAAGAAACCCAGCAAATAACTATTGCTATTTCTGATGCTTATTATAATGCAGGCTGTCTCATCAATTAAAAAAAATTCTGATTTCTCTACCCAAAGAAGGAAAATAGTTTATAAAATAAGTGAATCACATGTACTTTCTTGCGATTCCATAAACATACTTTTAAGCTTTTACAAGTTTGTTTTCCTCCATCTAGATTGCTCTCCACCTTGCAAACCGAAACTTTTACTCATCCTTTACAATGTAAATCAAAGGACACCTTTCCTGACCTCAGGAGACATGTTTTATCTCCTAGAGCAATTTACTTGTTCTCTATTGTGCTCTAACGTGCTCTGTTTTGTTGCATTTTTCCCGTAAAGAAATCTCTCTAAGATTTCCTAGTGATTCAGAGAAGGAGAGATCTCTATCTCACTTCTATTGTGTAGCTGGGAAGGGCAGGAGTGGTGTGCCAAGTTATTTATATTTACATGAGTAGAAAAGTGCATAGCACCTTGGATAAGGTGATCTCAGTCATCTTAATACATGATGGATCATGCTTTTTGTCAGACCTTCATTGGTTCCCAGAGGCAGAAACCCAACTCCAAATCAAGTGAAATGGGAGAATTTGTGAGTGAATATTGATTGGGTGGAAGAGTTGCAGAAATGCAGGAACAGCTGAACCACAAACCTCAGGCATATAGGGACCAGGGACGCTCCAGGGAATCTGATACTGGAACTTGGACCTGAATGCTTTCAGAACCCCGTGTCCCATCTTCACGTCTCGCAGTAAACAGCTTTCTCCATGAACCTAGGACTGCGGCTGCCGCCAGCAGCTCCTGGAATCATATCTTATCAGCATTGTCATCCACATGTAAGAGATGTTTCTCTCAGCAATGGCTGAAAAATCTAAGGACCATCAGATGGCCTTATTTTAGATTACCTGCCCATTCTTGGACAAATGACCATGACCAGGAAGGTGAAGAACTCGATGTGGCCCTGCTTGGGTCATAGACTCACCTTAGAGATAGTCACTGTGGCCAGGGAGGGGATTCATGAAAGAAGAGGGCAGTAGCCCTTTGAACCTAATTACTGGAACTGAAAAATAAAGGAGTGGGGAGAAAGAGTTCCGAAAATAAAGTAGGTGCTGTTTACAGAAAAGAAGAAGGGTCCTAGATAGACTAATCATCAAAAGTCCATGACAGTATCTGCCTGATCTGTCTTTACAAAATCCCCTTGTGAAGACATTTCAAAATAGGACATTAGTCAGCCATGGCCAATTTAATCATGTTGTATGCTTTGGGGTAGTGACATCAATTAATGTCTGTGGCTGAATGAACTTATTTAATAATTGCAATTTAATATTTCAGGTTACATGCTTTCCTAGTATTGCAAATCAGCACTTCATAGGGAACTGTTTTGTTATTATTTTCCTGTGGTGAATGATATGATGAAATTACATGGTGCCACTGGATGTTACACAGAATTGGCATCCACATTAGTTTCTATCAGTTTCCCCAGGATTGGTTGGGGTCAGTCATATAATGTAGTGTTCTTAGGGTAGTCGTTGACCTGAAAAGGCCTTCATGAGGCCAAGGTAGATGACTCAGGCCACTTGGCCCTTTAAATCTACCCTTGAATATGAATCACAGAGCTTGGCACAATGTGTACAGGTTGAATGATTGCCCCAGGCCAAACCTAATGTCTAGTGGCTTCACCCTAAATAATCCAATGCCACAGAAATGGAATGTCATACTCCATTTTCACCTTACTCTCACTTTATTCTTATTTATCTATTATCTTCTAATTTCTGTGATTGCTTGTTATTCATGGACAACCTAATTCAATGTTTTGCACATAGAAGGCTCTCAAATACTTCTGTCCTCATCATTCTGTTGAAGCAGCTCTGGCTCAGATCACCAATGTTGATGTTAGGACAAGTGTCAGAGAAGTCTTTTCTTAGACTTCAATGTACATTAGATTTCCTCAATTCAGCTAGCTCATCTTGCCCTTTTTTGCTTTCACAGCACTTAATATGATTTACAATTATATATTTGTGTGTGTATTTGACTAATGTCTTCCTAACTATAACCTCATGAAGGGAGGCACCATGTCATTGTTCATTCTTGGGATATCCTCCATCTTACGTAGGGCTTGGCATATTAAGGTGCTCAAAACAAAAGATTTCAGTGGCTGAATGAGGGAAATTGAGAGTTTATTTTTAAGTTACATTTCTTCAGGAAATGAAATCTGCTTCATGCAACAGGTAATTGTAGGTAATAGAGGTGAGGCAAGTGACAAAGAAAATAGAAGGTAGCCAAAATACAAAGTCAATACAGGTGTTTTCTCTCTTTTTTTTTTTTTTTTTTGAGACGGAGTCTCTCACTGTCTCCTGGGCTGGAGTGCAGCAATGGTGAGATCTCGGCTCACTGCAACCTCCACCTTCTGGGGTCATGTGATTCTCTTGCCTCAGCCTCCTGAGTAGCTGGGATTACAGGTGCACACCACCACACCCAGCTAATTTTTTGTATTTTTACTTGAGATGGGGTTTTGCTATGTTGGTCAGACTGGTCTTGAAGTCCTAACCTCATGATCCATCGCCTTGGCCTCCCAAAATGCTGGAATTACAGGTTTAAGCCACTGTGCCCAGACAGCATAGGTGTTTTTTTAAAAAAAATATTCTCTTCAAAAAATGGACTGTGCCCTGTGATTCTCTTGAACACTGCCTGTAAATATGAAGTAGACATGTTTTATATTTGAATACGTGAAAGAGAAGGCATCTGGCTTCCCACTGTGGACACTCAAAGGGGAGGTGGTATTGGCTAAATGCTGTACTCTTGAGTTCTAGTTACTTCCTCCCATTTCAGACCAGAGAGACTGACCAACCGACAGAGGCCTATGGTGTGGTCTTCTTCAAGACTGATGCCCACGGCCTTTCCTTCACATGCTGACCACCTCTGAGGAGAAGAGAAAAAGTGCATTGAGTCAGGAGTCATTGGCACTGAAAATATTTTCCTTTCTCTGAACTCCAGCATGTGTTTTTCAGCTAAATTGAAATGGTTTTTTTTTTTCTTTTCCAGAGGAAACAGGAAAACTGATTTGTTTCCCAACACTTCATCATCAGACTCAAAGTACTTACCAAGTTCTCATCGGTGTGTAGCACTTTGCTACTTGTGTTCCAGCTCTCTCTCTGCCACTAATTAGCTGTGTAACTTGGGCATGTCATTTTGTTTCACGTCACTTTTTACTTTAACTTCTTTACTTGTATAAAATATAAAAAGGTTGGAATAGACTACGGTCTCTTCAGGTCTAACAATCAAGAAAGAGAAACAGGTATCATATCTCCTATTTGTGGGCATATTTAATACAACAAAGCATTGCTCAAGGAAACAAGGAAATTCATTCATTCACTCCTTTTACAGTGCTGTATCGTCTTATAATGTAGTGGATAAGATCATGTGCATGGCCGGGCGTGGTGGCTCAAGCCTGTAAATCCCAGCACTTTGGGAGGCCGAGACGGGTGGATCATGAGGTCAGGAGATGGAGACCATCCTGGCTAACACGGTGAAACCCCATGTCTACTAAAAAATACAAAAAACTAGCCGGGCGAGGTGGCGGGCGCCTGTAGTCCCAGCTACTCGGGAGGCTGAGGCGGGAGAATGGCTTAAACCCGGGAGGCGGAGCTTGCAGTGAGCTGAGATCCAGCCACTGCACTCCAGCCTGGGCGACAGAGTGAGATTCCGTCTCAAAAAAAAAAAAAAAAAGATCATGTGCACTGGAGCTTGATTTTTAGTTTGGTTTTGCCACTTTCTTGATTTTGGGTAAGTTAGCCACTCTGTGCCTCATCACCTTAAATATAAAAGGGGAACAATGACACTAGTGCCTAACTTAAAGGATTGTTGGGAGGATTAAGTGATGTTTTGAATATGTAATAGATACTCAGTAAATTTAGCTATCAGTGTTTATTGAGAACCCACTTGGTGCCAGGAACACTATTAGGTTATTGAGAGTGTAAGAATAGAGAAAGGGGCATCTAGATGTTACTGACTCCAATCAAGCTTCTAAGTTGGTGGTTCTTAAATCTGGCTGCCTATTAGAATCACCCGAGGCACTTGTAAAATTTCCTCTTTGTGTCACCCTTTGGGAATTGGGGCTGAGGAACCAGCATAAATGCTGACAATCTGACTACTGCTGTTGCTGTGAGTAGTAACTGTCCTTTTTCTCTGGCCCAGGAGTCTTGTGTCTTCTGCCAGTATCCATGAAATGGAGGCAGGCTGACTTTTAGCTTGCAAGTAGGATAAAAACTCAAACCCTTCATAGTCCTGGACATAATCTAGATGTAATCATGAGTATATAGAAAATTCAAGGTAAAGAGAGCAGGTTAAACAACATTACAAGGATATAATCAGCCAAACACTGAATGTGGGAAATTCTACAAGAAACATAATGCCATTTCTTCAACAAATAAATAACATGGAGGAAAACAATAAGGAACTGTTAGGTGAGATCTCGGCTCACTGCAACCTCCACCTTCTGGGGTCATGTGATTCTCTTGCCTCAGCCTCCTGAGTAGCTGGGATTACAGGTGCACACCACCACACCCAGCTAATTTTTTGTATTTTTACTTGAGATGGGGTTTTGCTATGTTGGTCAGACTGGTCTTGAAGTCCTAACCTCATGATCCATCGCCTTGGCCTCCCAAAATGCTGGAATTACAGGTTTAAGCCACTGTGCCCAGACAGCATAGGTGTTTTTTTAAAAAAAATATTCTCTTCAAAAAATGGACTGTGCCCTGTGATTCTCTTGAACACTGCCTGTAAATATGAAGTAGACATGTTTTATATTTGAATACGTGAAAGAGAAGGCATCTGGCTTCCCACTGTGGACACTCAAAGGGGAGGTGGTATTGGCTAAATGCTGTACTCTTGAGTTCTAGTTACTTCCTCCCATTTCAGACCAGAGAGACTGACCAACCGACAGAGGCCTATGGTGTGGTCTTCTTCAAGACTGATGCCCACGGCCTTTCCTTCACATGCTGACCACCTCTGAGGAGAAGAGAAAAAGTGCATTGAGTCAGGAGTCATTGGCACTGAAAATATTTTCCTTTCTCTGAACTCCAGCATGTGTTTTTCAGCTAAATTGAAATGGTTTTTTTTTTTCTTTTCCAGAGGAAACAGGAAAACTGATTTGTTTCCCAACACTTCATCATCAGACTCAAAGTACTTACCAAGTTCTCATCGGTGTGTAGCACTTTGCTACTTGTGTTCCAGCTCTCTCTCTGCCACTAATTAGCTGTGTAACTTGGGCATGTCATTTTGTTTCACGTCACTTTTTACTTTAACTTCTTTACTTGTATAAAATATAAAAAGGTTGGAATAGACTACGGTCTCTTCAGGTCTAACAATCAAGAAAGAGAAACAGGTATCATATCTCCTATTTGTGGGCATATTTAATACAACAAAGCATTGCTCAAGGAAACAAGGAAATTCATTCATTCACTCCTTTTACAGTGCTGTATCGTCTTATAATGTAGTGGATAAGATCATGTGCATGGCCGGGCGTGGTGGCTCAAGCCTGTAAATCCCAGCACTTTGGGAGGCCGAGACGGGTGGATCATGAGGTCAGGAGATGGAGACCATCCTGGCTAACACGGTGAAACCCCATGTCTACTAAAAAATACAAAAAACTAGCCGGGCGAGGTGGCGGGCGCCTGTAGTCCCAGCTACTCGGGAGGCTGAGGCGGGAGAATGGCTTAAACCCGGGAGGCGGAGCTTGCAGTGAGCTGAGATCCAGCCACTGCACTCCAGCCTGGGCGACAGAGTGAGATTCCGTCTCA
>NW_012107586.1:7299378-7301551 GCF_000951045.1 Mandrillus leucophaeus | reverse complement strand
GGATGGTTAACAAATATTTGTTTCTGTAGAAACTGGCATTCATTCATTCACTCATTTATTTAACTGTGCTGGGACATAGATATTATACGAAGATACACCGTCCCTACTCTAAAAAATGTCAACATTTACAAAAGGGGGACAGACATGTTAAAAAAAAATAGATGTCCAAAAGTAGTATAGGAACTTTGATAGTAGGTACTGAGCATAGTGAATAAAAAAGTGATCATTAATTTATGGAGGCTAGCCAAAAATAATTTGTGTTGGAGGTAACCTTTGAGTTCATTTTAAAATGTAACTTATTTAAGGTACATTTTTATAATCATATAATTCATCCAGTTCAAGTGTATGAGTCAAATATTTTTTAGTAAATTTACCAAGTTCTACAAACCTCACCATATATCAGTTTAGGAACATTTTCCTTGAGCTGGATTTTGAAAGATGAGTAGGTTTTCTAGAGAGACAAGAGAGGAAAAAGGTACTTTAAAAAGAGGGAAAAGAATGAGCAACTATCTGCAATATTAGCTAATGTTAATAAAGTGTTTATTATGTGCTCAGTTAAGAGCTTTACATGGATTATTTAATTTACTCCTCATAACAATACAATGATGTAGGTAGCATACTTATAACCTTCATCTTAGTGATGGGAAAGCTAAGGTACAATGAGTATATGACCTTAGATCACATCGTTAACGAGTGGTGGAGTAGAACTGGAATTCAAACCCAGGTAGTCTACATCCTTAATCACTCTGCTTTCTTGATTGAAAGATCCTGAGTTCTAAAAGCAGAGTGGTATAAAGGAACTTGAATGATTTGAGTGCAGAGGAGTGGGAGTGGACAGGAGCATTGGGCTTGCTGTGATGGGCTCCAGATTCTGTCTGTTGTGATTGATGGATTATAGAGATGAAGAAAGAAGAGGAAAAGCAGGTTTTATTGAGTTTGAGATTCCTGAGGGTCATTCAGGTAGAAATGTCCAGTGGATGTTTTTTTCTTTCTTTCTTCTTTTTTTAAAAAACCCTTCTTCCTTCACAGTGAAACAGTAGGTGTTTGGATACACACAACTAGGCTTGTGATAAAGATTTAACTCTCACTGACACACAGTTGGTAGCTAAAGCCAGGAATATGAATAAGATTAGACAGAAAAGGCACAAGGAAAGAGAAGGGAAGGAGTAGGACAGAACCCTGGCAGATGTAAACTTTTGAAGCCAGAGCAAAGGAACGCGCTATGGACCGAATTGTATTCCCCCAAAATTCTTATGTTGAAGACCCAATCCCCAATGTGGCTGTATTTGGAGACATGGCTTCTAGGAAGTAAAAAATGTTAAGTGAGATAATAGAGGTAGGGTTCTAATCTTACAGGATTGGTGGCTGTATAAGAAGGTGGAGAGAGAGAGAGAGAGAGAGAGAGATCTCCCTCTTTCCATGGGCACGCATCAAGAAAGGGCCATATGATCACATAATAAGAAGGCGACCACCTGCAAACCAGGAAGAGAGCTCTTACCAGAAACCAAACCTGCTGGACCTTAATCAACTTTTGTTGTTTACGCTACCCATTGTGTGGTATTTTGCTGTGGCAGCCCTAGTTGACTCAGACAGAAGAGGACCCAACTATGTAGCCTAAGAATGAATGATCAGAGAGGGAGGAAAAACACCAAGGTCGAATAGTGTCATGGAAGTTAAGGTAAGAGTTTCACAAAGGGAAGAGCAAACTGGATAGGCTCCCAAAATGTCATAATGTTTGACAGTTATCCATTAGATTGGACAAATAGGAAGTCATTGGTAAACTTGCCAGGGTATGCAGGGCATGAGGCAGAAGCCAGATTGTAGTGGGTTGACGAATAAATGTGAGTTGAAGAAGTGGATTGCCTAAAAACACTTTGCATTGTCCTCACCTGGGAGCATGTTGGAAGTTCAGACTCTCATGCCTCACCCTAAATCTACTGAATCATAATCTCATTGATTATGAGATCAATCAAATCTCATTGAACATGAACCTCAGATTTATGCACAAAGTTTGAGAAGCACTGGGCTAGAATTTAGATTATTTCTTCTAAGAAACTACCTGAAAATAGAAGGAGAGAGGATTCTAATCAGATAGTCAGGGGGAAGCGAAAGTGAATTTTTGGTTTTAAAAGTGAGACACTTGGTTCTGCTGACAGTCTGGTAAGGAAGGAAT
>NW_012107586.1:7286517-7299328 GCF_000951045.1 Mandrillus leucophaeus | reverse complement strand
TTGAGTGCAGAGGAGTGGGAGTGGACAGGAGCATTGGGCTTGCTGTGATGGGCTCCAGATTCTGTCTGTTGTGATTGATGGATTATAGAGATGAAGAAAGAAGAGGAAAAGCAGGTTTTATTGAGTTTGAGATTCCTGAGGGTCATTCAGGTAGAAATGTCCAGTGGATGTTTTTTTCTTTCTTTCTTCTTTTTTTAAAAAACCCTTCTTCCTTCACAGTGAACCAGTAGGTGTTTGGATACACACAACTAGGCTTGTGATAAAGATTTAACTCTCACTGACACACAGTTGGTAGCTAAAGCCAGGAATATGAATAAGATTAGACAGAAAAGGCACAAGGAAAGAGAAGGGAAGGAGTAGGACAGAACCCTGGCAGATGTAAACTTTTGAAGCCAGAGCAAAGGAACGCGCTATGGACCGAATTGTATTCCCCCAAAATTCTTATGTTGAAGACCCAATCCCCAATGTGGCTGTATTTGGAGACATGGCTTCTAGGAAGTAAAAAATGTTAAGTGAGATAATAGAGGTAGGGTTCTAATCTTACAGGATTGGTGGCTGTATAAGAAGGTGGAGAGAGAGAGAGAGAGAGAGAGAGATCTCCCTCTTTCCATGGGCACGCATCAAGAAAGGGCCATATGATCACATAATAAGAAGGCGACCACCTGCAAACCAGGAAGAGAGCTCTTACCAGAAACCAAACCTGCTGGACCTTAATCAACTTTTGTTGTTTACGCTACCCATTGTGTGGTATTTTGCTGTGGCAGCCCTAGTTGACTCAGACAGAAGAGGACCCAACTATGTAGCCTAAGAATGAATGATCAGAGAGGGAGGAAAAACACCAAGGTCGAATAGTGTCATGGAAGTTAAGGTAAGAGTTTCACAAAGGGAAGAGCAAACTGGATAGGCTCCCAAAATGTCATAATGTTTGACAGTTATCCATTAGATTGGACAAATAGGAAGTCATTGGTAAACTTGCCAGGGTATGCAGGGCATGAGGCAGAAGCCAGATTGTAGTGGGTTGACGAATAAATGTGAGTTGAAGAAGTGGATTGCCTAAAAACACTTTGCATTGTCCTCACCTGGGAGCATGTTGGAAGTTCAGACTCTCATGCCTCACCCTAAATCTACTGAATCATAATCTCATTGATTATGAGATCAATCAAATCTCATTGAACATGAACCTCAGATTTATGCACAAAGTTTGAGAAGCACTGGGCTAGAATTTAGATTATTTCTTCTAAGAAACTACCTGAAAATAGAAGGAGAGAGGATTCTAATCAGATAGTCAGGGGGAAGCGAAAGTGAATTTTTGGTTTTAAAAGTGAGACACTTGGTTCTGCTGACAGTCTGGTAAGGAAGGAATCAGAGGAAAAGGAGAGATTAAAAATGCAAGGGTAAGAAAGAATAACCAATGGCACAAGGACACAAAGGATGCATTCAGAACTAGGGTGAAGGAATTAGCCTTGCTTGAGAGTGGGAACACCTCCCCTTTCAGCCTGGGAAAAGGGAAGTGGTGGGTTATATAGATATGGATTTTTAGGTAGAGGTTAGGAGCTGAGAGAGTAAGTGTCGAAAAGCCTCATCTTTTTTTTTCTCTCTGAAGTTGGAGACATGAACACCTGCTGAAAGGGAGGAGTGAATGGGCTGAATGAAAATGAGAATCCATGGGGTCTGGGTTGGATAGGAAAGTACGTCCCTACGAAAGCATAAAGGAATGAAATGACAGGGAGGAACTGAGAACTGGAATACTCACTGAAAGCCATGAGGTCAGGAGAGGGCAAGGATGGGTATACTGGAGTTAAAAATGCCCAGAGTGAGACCGTTCTGGACAATGGCAATGTCTTGAAAATGGCGAGGGGAGTGGGTGGCTGGTAAGTGGCAAAAGATTACTGGAATTATGGAGATTTTGAGCAGAGTATGTCAAACATATTGTCAAGGTGGGTGTTGAGGTCATCCATGATGACAACAGGATGAAGACAGAAGACTGGATTAGACTTAGGTTCCAAAGTTCTCAAGGGGAGATTCATTACGGCTCCCAGGAAGAAGGTGCAGAGGATAGAATAGAAAGATGGGATAAACTGCAGTGAAGAAAGGATTTTGTGTAAGAGTGGAAAAGTAATGGGTAACAAGTGACAATGGGGAGCAAGCAGCATGAGGACAACAGTTCTGAGACCTGGCTGTGTAAGGAGTGGGGGTGCCAAGAAGGGAGCAGTGCAGCATGTTCCATGCTGCTCCCAGCCATCAGTTCCTGCTATGAGCTCTTGTGTTGCTGCCTGCAAGTCACACTGCTTCTTCTGCCTCCCAGCCTGTCAGTCCTTCCCATGATCACTGGCTGTCACTGTGCTGAACTGCTCCTCATCTGCAGCCTCTACAGGTAGCACGTCTGTTTCAACCCTCTTGCCTCCAAGCCCGTCGTGCAGGATGAAACCCTTAATGGTCAGTGGGACCCCCAGAACGTGAGAGGTGCTCAGTAACTGTTGGTGTTCTTGCTTCCTATCTCCTCTTTCTTCCTGTATATTGTGTAGACTGGAGAGTAGGGTTCATGCAGACTGGGAGATGCAGAGGGGAGGGGGCTTGAGAAGAGTCTAGAGAAATATTACTCTATTTTTAGTAGAAATGGAGTTTCTTCATGTTGGCCAGGTTGGTCTCAAACTCCTGGCCTCAAGTGATCTTCCCCCGTTGGCCTCCCAAAGTGCTGGGAATACAGGCATGAGCCACTGTGCCTGGTCATATTCTTGTATTTCTTAGCTATCCATGTTTAAACACATCCCAGGCACTTCTGTACTTCATTGCTGAAGTGACATTTGGCTGCCAGGATATATAAAGTGGGGAAGCATTGGACACTTTAAACCTGGAGAGTGACAGGATCAACTTTGTGTTTGGGGAAGATAATTCTATAGACATTTAAATGTATGAATTGAGGCCAGGCATGGTGGCTCACACCTGTAATCCCAGCACTTTGGGAGACTGAGGCAGGGGGATCATGAGGTCAGGAGTTTGAGACTAGCTTGACCAATGTGGTGAACCCCGTCTCTACTAAAAATACAAAAATTAGCTGGGTGTGGTGGCACGTGCCTACTGTCCCAGCTACTCGGGAGGCTGAGGCAGAAAAATCGCTTGAACCCAAAAGGCAGAGCTTGCAATGAGCTGAGATCTTGCCACTGCATACCAGACTGGGTGACAGAGCGAGACTCCATCTCAAAAAAAAAAAAAAAAAAAAAGTATGAATTGGCAAGCAAAAGGTTAGGAATGAGGAGGTAAGTAAGGATTTAATTGAGCTTTAGATGGTTGAAAAAATGCTGATGCTTAGGGTGATTTGGAGTAGAGCTAGGTTTGGATCAGAGAAATTGGTGGAAGGTGGTTTCAAACTATGCAGGCACATGGAGTTAAGAAATTAAATCAGTGTGGGTCAGCACTAAGAGGAAAAGGAAAGAGGTATGAGAGCTATTTCTTCTTGTAAAGATGGAATTCAAATTGGGTTACAATTACCTTATGTGATCATTAGTTTCACTATTCAGTTATTCTTCGAATTCTTCCAGTTGTTTGTTCATATGGTTCTATTTAACTAACATAGGAACTTTGACTAAAGTTTCATACCAGTTGTTACATCAGTAGCCAGGAACCAGGGAACTTTTATTTGTAAATTAAGCTGAGTTGTTAAGAATATTTTTGATTGTAGAATTCAACTTATATTCTTGTATTCCTTTCTTTTTTTTTTTTTCTTTGAGACACAGTCTCACTCTCTCATCCAGGATGGAGCGTAATGGCACCATGTCAGCTCTCTGCAACCTCCATCTCCGTGATGGAGCGATTCTCATGCCTTAGCCTTCCAAGTCGAGTAGCTGGGACTACAGGTATGTGCCACCACACCCAGCTAATTTTTTGTAGTTTTAGTAGAGACAGGGTTTCTCCACGTTGGCCAGTCTGGTCTTGAACTCCTGGCCTCAAATGATCCAATGGCCTTGGGCTCCCAAAGTGTTGGAATTTTAGGCGTGAGCCACCATGCCTGGTCTTATTCTTGTATTTCTTAGATTTCCATGTTTAAACATATCCCAGCCACTTCTGTACTTCATTGCTGATTTCTGAATTGGTCTAAAACTATGAGAATGTGTAGCTGTCAATATTCTCTATCTATCTATCTATCTATCTATCTATCTATCTATCTATCCATCCATCTATCTATCATCTATCTGTCTATCTATCTATCTTCTCTCTCTCTCTCTCTCTCTCTCTCTCTCTCTCTAATATTATAGATATAGCCGGATTGAAACTGGGAGACTGGAGTGAGGTGAGGGAGAAAGAATTGCGCACATGCTATAACAGAGCTTGCCAATATACAATAATCCGGATTTGTCCATTATTTAACTGCTCCTTGGTCACATTTCCTCTGGATGGTGATATAATTTTATTATATAAACCTTTGACTTGCAAAAAGGACGTTATTGATTAAATGTGTGTTTTTGTAATAAAGGCACATGGTCCTATGAGTGTCTTAGTCCGTTTGGACTGCTGTAATGAAGCACTGTAAACTGAGTGGTTTATAAACGACAGAAATTTATTTCTCACAGTTCTGGAGGTTGGGAAGTCCAAGATCAAGATGCCGGTGGATTGACTCTCTGGTGAGGGCCCACTTCCTGGTTCATAGACGGCACCTTTTTGCTTTGTCTGCATATGGCAGAAGGGTTGAACTCTGGTCTCTATAGCCCCTTTTAACAACACTAATCCAATTCTAAGGGCTTCACGCTCAAGACTCAATCACCTCCCAAAGACTACACCTCCTAATACCATCGAACTGGGGATTAGGTTTCAACATAGGAATTTCGGGCACACAAGAACATTCAGCAATTAATGAAGCCTGTTTGTTATAAGTTCAGGCCTACCTTAGATTCTTTTGAAAATGGGGGAAATCTTACATGAGACTAAGTACATTTGATAAAAGTGCTTTAGGAGCAAGATCTTATGGAGGAGTAGAGCGTGATAGTTGACAGGTAAGGATTAGATGGTCCCTGTTTGAGTCCCACATTTCTGTTTCCTAAGCAAGTTAATTGTCCTTTTAAGCTTCATTAGTTTCATTTGTAAAACAAAATGTAAAATAACAGAATCTACTTCTGAGAGCTGTTAGGAGAATTAAATGAGATAATATGTACCAAGCCTTGTCACAGTGCCTGGCACATAGAAGGGTCTCAACATTACCAGTCACCAGTGGCCCTTTTTACAGAGATCTGAAGAGTTTACAGTAAGAAAAATTGCTTTTCTGTTCAGCACTATAACTAGAAAATTTGCAAAAATGTGGAGGAGGAAATGAGATGGAGATACTTCTAGATAGAAGAGCCAGAAAATTGTTGCAAGGGAAAAGAAAAGATTAACGAAATTGATAGTTATCAAAGTGTTGGAAAGTGAGAAATAAATCAGTAAGTCACTGTCTGTCTATGGGCCTCACTTTTATCACTAAGTAAATAGGGACAATATTTTCTGCTTGGCTCATAAGGAAAATATAAGTATCAGATGATTAAAAAGGAGCCTATGAAAGTGCTTGGTAAACACAAAGGGGAGTAAACATATTGCACGAATGCAGGTGTTTAGGAAATGACAAAGATGTCATCTTTCTCAAAAACTCTGCAAATTATGAAGGGCTACTTTTTGACTTCCACAATTTGAGAAGAACAATTTATGTGGAAACCTATAAAACAATCCAGTTCAATGTTGCATGGTGTTTACTGATATGATATGACAGGGAAGGCCTGGGTTGGTCATCAGGCCTAGATTGTGTTCTTTAGTTTTCTGATTGTTTGAACCAGGAACAAACCTAACTCTAATCCTAACCCTAACCCTAACCCTAACCCTAACTGAGACTAACTGAGAAGTAGACCCTCTAGGTCTACTTCTTAATCTGTAAAACAATTTCTATCTTACAGCGTTATTTTCAGGACCAAATATTTGGTGAAAGATCCAAAATAAAATGTCTTATACGAAGAATCCATTCATTATTTTATTCATTTGAAATGTAGGTATTTTGAAAATTAGGTGAGGTAAAGCATAACAATTTACTGCTCCTCCACAGGATGGAATATTATGCCACCCTGACCACTCATGTTTGTGCAAATACTTTAAAATATGGGAAATGTTTATGAAATAACAGTAAGTGGGTAAAAAGAACATGCACAGGTGTGTACACACAGAAAGGGAAACTAAGAAGTATACACCAAAATGTCTACAGCAATTGTTTCTGATTATTGGAATACAGGTTTTTATTTATTTATTTATTTTACTTCTTTAAAGTTTCCTGCCTTTTTCAAAAGTTTTAAGTAATATAGACATGTTGCTACTTAGTAGGGAAAAAAATTATTTTTCTTTGTATGTGTGTGTGTGTGCGCATGTGTGTGTGTGTGCATGTGTGTGGTGACAGGGTCTCACTATGTTGCCCAGGCTGGTCTCAAACTCCTGGGCTTAAGTGATCCTTCTGCCTCAGCCTCCCAAAGTGCTGGAATTACAGACACGAGCTACTGCACCTGGCTGAAAACAGTTATTTTTTTAAAAAACAACAAGATAGTGCATGTCGAAGGTCTGCAAACAGTGCCAGGCACACACTGAAGAGGCACTCCCTAGACGTTAGTTGAATCTGAATGCAGACTCTTAAAACACAGAAATTGTGGAGGAGGGATCTATGTCCAATGCTCTGCCATCAGACAGTTGTTCCAAGGAAATAAATAGACAGACAAGACCCATCAACCGTGCCACCACTACGAGGCCAGCACATAAGCCCTGAAGTGGATGTTAGGAAAAGCCTTGACCCTCTAACCCTGAACGGGTGCTGTGACTACTTCTACATCCTTCAAGACAAACAACTAACAATTAAGCTGCTCTCGTTCTGGGTACAATCAGAACCACGTGAAAGATTTAAAATATCACTGAGATGACATGTTACAGAGCAGCTGGCTGGCTGGAGGGGTCCTGTAAATGTCACAAAGAAACTTATACCAATGGGGAAGCAGGAGACAAAAATAATAACAATAATTCTTTGCATTCACGTGACACCTTTCATCTGAAGAGCTCAAAGTGTTTTACAGATGTTATATCCATTAAAACTTAGGCGGCAGGAGCTACTCTCCCTGGATTACAGATGGGGAGGGAACTGTAATCCTGTCACTTAGACTAAAACTGGAATAAACATGTAATTATCTTTGAGGGGAAATCTTTCTAATGTAACCCTTTCCTTCTGCAGTTTTTTATTGCTTCTGAGTGAGTAGGACAGGTCACCTCCTTGGGCCTGGAATATCTGCTGCAGGTATCCAAACACTGAAATGAGATCACCTCTCAGTCTTTTTATTCCAGACGAAACATATTTAACTTTTCAAGTCTTTCTTCGGGAGCCTGAACGTCCCTTTTCTCATTTCCCTATAACCTGGGGATGGTTTTCAAGTTGAGTAACTAAAACCAGTGCCTGATGCTTCAGCCCAAATTGATCAGTGACTTTACCTGAATAAGCTGGTAGTCTTGAGGTTAGATTTGTGTTTTTGCAGCTGGGCCTTCCACAAAGATACATTGTTTTGATTACGGCATTTTTCTGATAAGGCAGCGACTTTCATTTCCTATTTGCACAATCTTCTTGGTTCCTTTTTTTCTTTGATTTGGAAGTTAATCTTTTAAAAATGTGAAGTAAATGGACAATATTGGAAAGAAGGAAAAATATTTAATCCTGTTGTCTACATAACAACTATTACTGTTTTTGCATATTCCATTTTGTCTTTATTCATATTAATCTTTTAAGATTGTTAAAGTAATACTGTTTACGTCATTTTGTAATCTTTGAATTGCATTCTGCTTTTTTAAAATTAATTTTTCTTTTTCTTCATTCTGTGACTCTAGCCAAAGATGCATTCTGCTTTAAGATCACATTACATTATAAGCATTTTTCTCCACTGCCTCTTACATGTCATTAATATGCCACTGATTATCATTAGTGATATATTTAATATTTGGATCTAGCTCTGATACCTATTAATGTTTAGCTATGACTTCACTTAATGAAAAACCCTGGCCATTGGCTATAACTCATTTTTTTTTCCTGCTCATAGAGTTTAAACTTCTTTCCCACCGTTTTCCAAACTGTGTTTTTTTCATGCTCTCTGTTAAGTTGTCTTAGCTTGTAAATGGAGAAGGTTTCTCTCGTTTGCCATCATATGAACACCTAAACCTACATAAACTGGGTTTCCCTCTGTGCCCTACAGGAAGATGGTCTCTCGTCTGTTAAGTCAAAGCGCTGAAATTATCTTCTTCAGCCATTAATAGTCCTTGATCCTTTTCCAGGATGGGATGTACTTCAGTTACACAGCCAGGAAAGAACTGTTTGTTTTTTTTTTCAATAGAACGTAGCTGAATGAAAACTTTGGAATTTAAGTTTTTGGAAAACAACTAAGCAAAGCAAATTTGTCACATGATTAGTGTCCCCGTGGTGTCTCTCTCCTGCAGCCCTTTGTGTTGTTTATGTTTACGTGAAGTAGAATGAGGGAGAAAGTGGGTTCAGGACATACTTGACCCGCAGCTCAAAACACTGGACTGGGTTCATCTGTAGAACTGCTTCAGATTATGAAACAACGAAACCTTTTCAAGTGGGAGATAAAGTAATGGGAAGTGGCAGGAGAAAGGTAGGAATGCAGACAGTAAAACAGCACAGAGTGACTCCGATAAGATCTCGGGGGAATCTGAGACAAATCAGGTTCAGTTTTACCACACCCTCCACCTAGTGCCTCCTTTCCTCTCTGTCCACGATTTAGTTCTGGCACTTTCCAGTAACTGCTGTTGTGAAGTAGACCTGGCCCAGGTCCTTCCCTTACTCTCCATGTCTTATCCTTGAAGGTTTACGGGTGGGGCCTGCCTATCTGCAGGCAGGCTTTGGTTGCTGTGAAGCTGAGACACTCTTCTTGCTGGAGACCACCTGAGAGTAGTTCAGCAGCCTCTCCTACCTAGAGCTGAACCAACTGGTTCCAAAATTATATTTTCCTGGAACATCTTGTTGAACTGGAATGCTCTGGCAGCTGAGAAACTACTGCTCGCACCTGAACAAATCAGTCTGTTTTTCCTGAAATGTGGTACATGTTCACCTCCTGGCACACTAAGGTAAATGGCAGATCCAATTGTCTGGCTTAAGCAGAATGTGGTGAGATCATTATATCATCATGGAGCCTTAAGCTAAAGATTGCAGAAAATCAAGAGCTATACTGATTGATTTGTAGTCTAATTATATAAGCAGGCCAGATGAAAAAGTCCAGAAAAAGACTAGTGGGCAGGTTCAAAAGTGTTTGGAAAAGGGGAGTCTACCTCCAACAAGGCTGATTTCCCAAAGACACAGTTTTTGAAATACGAAATAATTCTAACATGGTATGTATAAAACACACACACATGCATACACACACACACACACACACACACACACGATCTATTACCCACACCCTACGCTTTCTCTTGGAAAATAAGTAAACTCTTTCAAGATTCAGAGTTCTGGTCCATATTTTTATACCATTATTATTATTTTCCACTTCTTTTTCTCTGAGCAAAGCCAATAATTCTGTGCTAATTTGTAGGGCAATCTGAGAAAAAGAGAATGTCAGACTTAATTCAAAACAAATGCTTACAAAGGACTTAACAAAATGTATCTTTGAAAATGTTTTTCCTGTATCCAGATCTAAAGGTAATAATTTTTTGGAAAAAAGTACAGAAAAGAAGCTTTTAGGAAGACAAATGTATTAGAATAGGAAAGCATTATTTTTTTCCCTAACACTCCATTTCCAGGGACTGAGTTGGCTTCTTACTTTCTTTTCGCTCTGTGGAAAACTGCTCTTGGAATGTTTCAAATAACCACAGTGACTAGGTGCCAAGTGCATTCTGGAATGGATACCCTCATCCCCTCCCCACCCTGGAAAAAGAGTCCCTCTCTTAGCCCATAGAGCCATGCTAGAGAATCCTGGGGCTGCCACCTGCAACCAGTGGTGAACTGCATGAACTTTGGTGCTCTGGGACCTGACACACTGGCTGGGAATATTCGACATAAAAGCCGATGCTTTTTGAATAACATGTGGAAACATATATTCCTCCAACAGTGAGCAGATAAACACAGCCACAGGAAAACCAGGAGATGACACAAACCCCTTTTGTGATCTAGCTTCGTTTCACTCATGTAAGTTCTTTTGGGTTTTGGCTGATGCCAGTCCACTTTTTTCCTCTGGCTGCCCTCCCCTGCATGGACGCATACATCTCTGCCCCAAATCAATAGAGTGATACAAATATTAACAATAGCCTCTTGAGCTTTGAGAATTTACTGCCCCCCCCTTTTTTCCTATTCTTGTTGGAAAAAAATCCATTTCATTAGGAGTCTTGTATTCTTGACAATCATAATTTTAGGAGATATAATAAACCTTTTGGAGGTTGATCCATTCTGGGATGAAATTTTAGAATGGGGGAAGCTAAACACGTGTTTGGCTTTGGATGGTAAATGGAGGTGTAAATATTTACAATGAACAATCAGATTTCACACGCTCAGAGGTAGGGTTGTCACTCACAGCTCCAATGGTGATTTCTATCAGAGGCAGAGAGAATGGAGATACTTACTACCTCCTCAGTGATAACCATTCAATCAGATTCCTTCGTCTGGATCCAAATGACTAATAGAGTAGCTTGCGCTCATTGGTTCATTTTATGTGACAGTACTTGCAATAGACAACATTATGAAAATTAACACAGTGGTACGTTTTACACCAAGAAATACAACAGTAGGACTTCCGTAGTCCTGGAAATATATCTTTTTTGTGCTTCTTGCTAGTACATTACTTCAGACGCTAATATAATGAATGTGCTTATTTCAAGAGACAGTTTTAAAACATAGTTACATTTTATTACTCCTTTAAAAATGCTTCTCACCAATCCCATATCACTGAGAAGTGTGTCGGTCCAATGTTTTATTGAGTGCAGCCCTTGTCCTATTTATGACCCAGGACTGATGCACCAGCCTATAAATGTGATTTCTCTGAAGCAGTGGAGGACAAGGATCTAGCTCCTGTGACAGGAAGACATTTAACACAATCATTTTGCTACTTTAAAAATGCCTCTGTTGCTGGCATCCCAGATAGGAAGCAAGGCTTCCCACGGATCATGCGTTTGCTAGAAAAGCACACCATGTTTTGAAGAAGCTAGTTCTAATGGGTGCGAAACATTTTGAATTGCTGAAGTTCTAATGGACTTGAAAAAGCCCCTGGAGAATCAAAGAAGGAACAAAATGATGTAATGGTCTTTAAAAGATAAAATAAAAACAGAATAAAAAAATGCTTTAATTTATTTCAGAAAGAGATGTCAACTCTCAGTTTTTGTGGATAAAGTTGCCAGATAAACCTTTCTCAGTTTGGGGGTCGGGGGTAGTAGGATTTTGGGCAGAAAGAGGACTAGCAAACAATTAGTGCCATCTAGTGGTTGTATAGAATAAAGAAAGATGATTTTAGCAAATTGAGAACTGTACTGTAATATCTCAGAAATGTACAAGCAGGTTAAATTACAGTTCTTAGATTAGGCTGGCTTGAGTTTATATCTCCATTTATTCACTAATTAATGAAACTCAAGTGATGTGGCAACAGTTTGAATTAGTTTTGATAATTAAGCCTAAACAAAAGAGTTGCGCTCTATATAGGAAATAAGCTCTTTGACATGTTTTAATTTGTCATGTTTCAACAAAGTCCAGGTTAAAACTACCATGATATTTCAGAAGAAAAACCTACATCTATTTCAAAGTATGACAGTGAAAGTTTTCTGTTACCTGTAAACAATAAACACATTCTAAAGTTAGACTACTGAACAGAAGGTGTGTTTAAGAAGAGGAGGACAGACTCCAGTGGTCCAGAAACTTGGATGGAAAAAAATTTACATCTTTATTTTCACTACTGTAAATCCGAAATTTAGCATTTTCTTCAATGAAGAATGTCAGCTGCCAACTACAGCAGTGTTAGCAATACCTGAGACTTCGACACCAAAAGAAATGAGATATTTTCATGTCATTACACGTTGTTCTCTACTAAATAACAGCAATCATCAGACCCTTACATCAGTTCTTGTTATTTAACATGTAATAAAGAAGCAAATATGTTATCTTGTTGTACATTTAGTTTTAAAAACATTTAAATAACTATTTTCACTGTAAGGTATTCTCTTCGTAATCCTATGTATTTTATTTAAAGCATTTATGAGCATTACTCTGACAGGGAGCCTATTGGTTTTGTTAGACTGATGAAGGAGTTCATGTGCAAAAAGGTAAAAAACCCTGATCTAAAGAGATGGCTCCATCGTGAAGTTGAAACACACACAGCTTAGTAGTTAAGAGCTCAGTCTCTGGATCCAGTGGCTTGGCTTCAAACCCTACTTTCTGGTTGTCTCTTTTATTTAGCCTGTCTGTGCCTCAGTTCACCAATCTGTGACACCCATCTCACAGGAGAGATGTGAGGTTTCAATGAATGGACACCTGTAAAGTGCTGGAGTGAGCACTCAGCCCTTAGAAGTTCTCAGTGAGTCTTAGCTCTTACCATTATTGTCAATGCAATTATTAAGTTTAAAAACTTCTTGCCAAATCACTAAGATAAATGATCTGAATTTGTAATCTAGACTGACAGCAGTTTTGATTAACAAGCATGCTTTGACAAGTATTTTTCATTTAGAAAAAATATTCTTGGCCGGGCGCCGTGGCTCACGCCTGTAATCCCAGCACTTTGGGAGGCCGAGGCGGGCAGATCACGAGGTCAGGAGATCGAGACCATTCTGGCTAACACAGTGAAAC
>NW_012107586.1:7230365-7285667 GCF_000951045.1 Mandrillus leucophaeus | reverse complement strand
AAAAAAAAAAAAAAAAACACCTTTGAATCATGTTCTTTTTCCCTACAAAAATATTTTAAGTATACACTATGTTTTAAACATTTGAGAAAAGAAGAGTGAACAAGATTTAAACCAAGTCCCTACCCTCATGGAGTTTAATTTCCAAAGATGATGAAGAAACAGGTAAGAATCCCCATTTGGCTGATGCAGAAACAAGTGTTAGGGGATAAACAACCCACTCCCTTAAGTTAATGTAGCTATTACGTCACAGCAGCGGATTCGAACAGAGTTCTTGCTAACGGCACCCCTTTGATAATTCCACTACACTTTCAGCTGCCTGCTGGGAAAAACTCAGGCATGCTTTTAACAGTGAAGGCACCGCAGTAAACAGGCTGCTCCTGCCACATTACAAAAGTGAGTATGACTTTCTGATTTTTGTTTGTCTGGGATGCAATTGGATTTTAGTGGAAAGGCATTGAAATTGGCATCAGAAAATGTGTGTTAGGTTCTTAACTTTGCCACTTCTGAGCACGTGGCTGAATTTCAGTTTTCTCACCCATGCCCTGGTGAGAATTAGAGGCATCTCTTGAGGCTTTTGCGAGGATTAAATAAGCTAATGTTTATGAACATCTAGAAAAGAGGTTGGTCCACAAAAGGAAGGCAATACATTTGTAGAGATGATGATACTGAGTATCTAGTATTATTTACTTGTGGAATTAACCAAAAAGGCATGGTTAATGCCTCATCTCCCCCTTAGGGAAATAGCTCTAGTCCTTGTTTAATTTTGTCTTACACTCTAATATGGGGATGACAGCATTGGCCAAACAGCGTGGTGATTAAGGATTAGCAATAGACCATGCAATGTACCCAGTACAGTTTCCAGCATAGAACCAGCATTCATGAAATTGTAGCAATCATGATTATCACTGTTTATGAGTCTACTAAAGCACACATTCCTAAGACTATAAACTGTGTTACAAATTTGGATTGAGATACTGTTGGTGTTTTTATTACAAAGACTGAAATGTCTTAATCAAAAATCCTGAAAAAAAATAGAAAATATGGAAAAGACCAGAAAAAACACTAAGAAAGTCAAGTTTAAGGATGGGTCATTTTTCCTTTGTCAATTAGGAGTTCATAAGATTTTAGTAAGTGCCCCTCCAAAAGCATATCATCACATTTCAGTATTTTTCTGGCTTCATATATAATTAGAAATCATGTGTATTCTATAGCTCATGAGGTACTGGAGATCTCTAGGAGAGAAAACATGGTCATGGGGACCAGATTCTTTGGCTGCCTTCAAAATTATCTGATAAATGTAGGTCTAGCTTCATTCATGTACCTGCAAAGGACATGAACCCATTATTTTCTATGGCTGCATAGTATTCCACGGTGTATATGTGCCACATTTTCTTTATCCAGTCTATCATTGATGGACATTTGGGTTGGTTCCAAGTCTTTGCTATTGTAAATAGTGCTACAATAAACATACTTATTCTCAGCAAACTAACACAGGAACAGAAAACCAGACACCACATGTTCTGACTCATAAGTGGGAGAGTAACAATGAAAACTCATGGACACAGGGAGGGGAATATCACACACCAGGTCCTGTCTTGGGTTGGGGGTAAGAGGAGGGAAAGCATTAGGACAAATACCTAATGTATGTTGGGCTTAACACCTAGATGACGGGTTGATGGGTGCAGCAAACCACCATGGCACATGTATGCCTATGTAACAAACCTGCACATTCTGCACATGTATCCCAGAATTTAAAGTATAATAACAAACAAGTTTTTTAAAAAATTGTCTTAAGGATGAGCAAAACAAATAATTTTTTAAAATTAAAAAATGTGGGTCTAGCTGGTTGTGGTGGCTCATGACTGTAGTCTCAGCTTCTTGGAGGCTGAGGCGGAAGGATCATTTGAGGTCAGGAGTTTGAGACCAGCCTGGGCAACACAGTGAGACCCCTGTCTCAAAAAAAAAAAAACCAAAAAACAATTAAAACAAATAAATGCAGTTTCAGCAGAACTGAATATTTAAAACTGAGAGTTTGGTACTGCAGGCACAGACTGTTGTTGAAGGAAGTTGAGTGGGAAGGGAGTTCTTCATTTCTAAACATTACTTAGGAAACCAGAATTCAATTTAAAATACCTGGCTTCATGTCCTCTTTGCAAAGGTACCTGGATCTAGATTTACTTCCAAACTCAAAGCATGTTGCTGTACAAAGGAGTGGGTTGGTGATAATGAACAAGTTATGGACATCATCCTTTCAAGCTTTCTGTTTGGGTGAAGAGTGATTTTCTTCTCCCAAAACACAGATGCATGCACACTTACACATGCACCCCCTTCAATATGCCATCAGCTATTCTAATTGTGGAATAATTGGCAAGATGGAAGCTTAACCTTCACTGCATTCTTCAGGGAGAAACAAGGGGCTTCCTCTGCTAGAGGGAGTTAGTGGCTACATGCTGAGCTATTCTTTTAAATGAAGTGAATTCTGGCTCTGTTTGAGGAAGCTCCTTGGGGAAAAGCCTTGGAGGCTGGGATTGGAGATTTATAAGAGTTGCTCGCTCCAGGATGCAATCAGAGTTCCCAACCCTCCCTCCTGGCTGCTACCCGGAACTCCCCTCTTCTGAAATCATTGCCTATTTCTGCTCCTTCTGAGCTGCTCCCAGCTTAATTAGAGCACTCTTCCCTCCCTCACCAGACCCAACAACAGATCTCTTGGTCTCTAATTATGACTCTGGTTAAATTGCCCAGCGGGAGGTTGGTTGCCCAAAGCCTGCTTCTGTTCTGCTGCCCTTCATTGCCCCTCCACAGGTGAAAGACGTTACTGCAGTTAACCCTTGAGGTTTAGACTCCATCTTAGGGGAAAACATACAATTAAAGCTATCAGAAAATTATGACAGTCAGGCTTACAAGCAGATAGGTTGAAGGAGAAGAAGGAGGAGGAGGAGGCAGAAAGGGAAGGGCATATCGTAAAGTTTGGAGTAAATGTTTTTATTTGAATCTTAAACATAGGTAATTATGTTGAAAAAGATATTGCTTACGCAATTTTTGTTTCAGTGGATTAAGGAACACCAAATAGTTTATTCAATTGTTCAGAGTAGGAGCATCTTTCAATCCTCATCCTCTAGTGAATTGCACAATTCCGCATTTTTACATGGTGTGGAGAGTATCATCAGCACTCTCATCAGAGCTTCTGACATACACTCACAGGAACACAAGAACCAGGTTCTCCTTATGCCTGGATGCCCTTTGGCTGTAATTTGGGTGCCTTAGAGAATTGAGTAATCTCCCTTGCCCAACACTACAGTTAACCAGTCAATCACACGGGTTTGAGTTACATTAATTCTTGTACATGTTCTGTGTGTACCTCATCTATATTTCAACACAGTCAGATGAACCTCACAGGCCTTAGCAATCCATTGCATATTCAGGTGATTTTGGTGGAGGCAGAGTTTTGCAGGCCCCTGGATCCTTAGGAAAAAGCTAAGAAGGCAAATTGGTCCTTGGCACCTTCTCCAATGCCCTGAAGGGCTCCCTGCCCACACCTTCTTTAAAGACCTTTGGGAACCAATATGATTTCTTGTCTGTACCGGTCAAGGCTGCCTCTTTACAACAGCTGAAGCGGTGTCATTTGATTGATTGTTACTGTGCATGTGAATCACCTGAGGGTCTTGATAAACCACAGATTCCGCTTGAGTAGGTGTGGGGTGTGTGGGGGAGACTGCATTTCTCATAAACTTCCAGGTGCCACTGATGCTACTGGTCCTTCCTGGACCACACTTTAAGTAGCAAGGCAATCAAAACATCTGATTGGAGGGGTTCCTTTTAATTAAAGTGTAAAAGAGTGTTAGGCCCAACACAGCTGGTTTTTGCATGTTAATGGGAATTGTATTTTTTTCTAGCAGCCCTTGGAGATTTCAAGAAGAGCAGTGGAGTGAACCATAGGCTTCCTTTAGAGCTTCCTTTTCTATAGTGATGAGGTGGGAGGGACAGAGTTAATTTCTGGAGAATTGCAAAGGTGTTTCTTTGGCTTTCAGTCTCCTTTCTGTGTACCTTTCTCTCTTCCCCTACTTGGTTCTTTTTTTTTTTCTTTTTTTTCTTTTTTTGCATACTCCTTTTCTACTGTGTGGTTCAAGGACATGAAAAAGGTTCCAGTTTTGTGATATTAATACTTAAATATTCCTTTACATGATAAAAATATTTATACATTCTTGATATTGGATGGGTTCCTGTCCCAATATTACCACAGAATTTAGGTATCCATATGGCCTATTTCTCAACCAAGTGCTTAAGTAGCCGGTATTAACTTCCCAAAACTGGTAAAACTTCAATAATTTTAAAGATAAAAGCCCAGTTAAAAAATTGATTTAGAAGTTTGTGCTGTTATAAATTGATCAATATTTACTTAATAAAGATTTTTCCTCTAGTACGAAGATTACTGGATTGGAGCCAAGAGAGTTTCATTCTGGATCCACCTCTAAGGTCTCACAGCTGTGAGGCTGTGAGCAATAGCAATAGAAACTACATCTCAGTGTTCCCAGTTGTCAAACCTGTTTATTAGTTGAACAAACATTTATTGAGTACTTATTATGTGGTTGTTAAACATCTAGTAACTACCCAATGTTTAAGTATTGATTAAGTTCTTATGTATTTTTATGAGATGGGTTTTTTTTGAAGTTGCATGTATTTGCTTTTAGGAAGTGATTTAGGCACATGGAGTAATAGCTGTGGTTCTTGCTCTGTGATTTTCGACGTGGCGAGAGGCAGCCCCATCCTATTTCATGTTGCTTTCCTAGATCTGAGATGATGTCTGGAAGCCTTGAAGACTCAGCAGGCTAGTTCTTGTAGCAACTTTGCCTATTGGGTGATGGCCAAGGAAGGTGTCCAGTTGCACATAAATAAACTGTGTCTAGTGAGTGGGGCTGTTATAAGTTGGGTGGGCTACACTTCCAGGGATTCTGGCACTGGCCAAGAGACATTGTTGAAGAGACCTAGTACCAGATGGAAACAGGTTAGGGGGCTTTTTTTTCAGCCAAAGGGCCCATACCAGACCCAATGAATGGAGCAATGTGCAGTGCCAGAAAGGTCAGCCACATCATGGCTCTGGAGGATATGTACATTGGTACCTCTGACAGCAGCTGGGAATAAAGGGAACAAGCTACCACCTCCCAGGGGACGGATGAGGGCAAGGACATGGCAAGGTGTCAAATCCCTGCCAAATGGGATATGATGGTTTTAGGCAAAGCTCCAGAGCCAGCAGTGGACTGGAGTACTAAGTAGGAAATGAAGGCTGAAGTCTGGTTAGAGTACAGGGCTGCAGCCTGGTACTCAGTGTTCATCAGACACCAGGCCTACAACTGGAAGAGGAATTCCAGACTCCACACACTGGTGTTAATCCCTGCCCTGGCCAGGGCTGGCTGACTCAGAGCCTGGGCAGGGTAGTGTCTATAATTGACCAGGACTGGGAAGCCAGGGATTGTAAGAGACGGATCAGTAGAGGAGCTCTGCTGGTAGGCTCAGTCCCAACATTGCCACCTCCACCCCACCCCTTCTTGGGGCTTTACATGATGCCAGTGGGGAACCAGTTCCTTGACTCATGAAGGTTTTGTAAGCTCCAAGAGTAATTTCTAAAGTGTAAATGCTTCTGAAAGATGTAGCGTCTTAAGCTCTGCCTCCCTTTTTCTTACTGAAAATTCTGGCACAAATGTATTGTCAATGCCCTTTAGTTAGAGACCACCAGCGATACAGCCATAGTTAGACAAGTTGGGTTGATTCCCCACTGCAATGAGGAAAAACATATACTATGGAGATCTGTGGGACATATCTATAAGAAGGGGTTAAAAATGACTTATTATAGGATCTGGACTTTGGACGGATGATTTTGAGGATGATCTAAAGAAGCAGGACTTTGTTCTAGAGTGGCTGCTGTCAGGGAGAGGGGACAGTTCTGTGATTAGGTGTCTGAATAAGTCTTATCTATGGGGAAGATAATCTAGATTGAGGATAAAACTGAAGAAGTGACAGTTGATCATATTCACCAGGGGAGACCAGGATGTTTGCTATTTGATGGACTGCACAATGACTATATTTTTGTCTTTTCTTAGATAAAATTATGAAGAGGTCCTGCTTTGTCTTACTTTATGATGGCCTCAGAGTGACCATGTCTGATGTCAGTGTCTGTGAGATTGTTCATGAACAACAGGAGGCAGGAGACACCATGGCCCACCAGTGTGTGCTAGGCCAGCTGCTAACCACACCTGTGCCCAACTGTAAGTGCCAGGCCAGCTCCCAGAGGTCAAGGACTGCTTTTCTCTCCCTCAGTATATCTGGCCCATCTATTCCTAGCAGGTTAGAAGAAACAGGATTACAGGATTTCATACACACACACACACACACACACACACACACACACAGAGAGAGAGAGAGAGAGAGAGAGAAAGAGAGAGAGAGAGGGAAACATACATAGATACACAAATAAATAGATAGTCAAAGTTTGGGGAACAGGGGAAACTCACATTCTCATGCTAATATTTTACTGTCAGTAAACACACTTCATTTTGCCTTTATGAAGTATAATACATCCCATGATACTTCATTAATCTCACTCAGATATTGTTAATTACATTTTGCAAAGGGAGAAATGGTAGCATAGAAAGTTAGAAAAGTTATCACAGATCATGCAAAAGGCAAATCAGGCTAAACTAGAAGCAACACATGCTAAGCTTCTACAATTATAAGCTGGTAGTTGGTTACTAAAGTCATGCAAATAATGCGCCCAGGAGCATGGTGGTTGCAGTTGATAATCAGAATGATGATACGCTTCAGGGTTAGAAATATATCATAAGCATACCCAACTTTTCTTTAGTACTGATATTTTTATACTTTAGCATCATATAACTCATATCATCATTATACATAAACATTTTCTTGAGCCAACTTATAGTTGCAACCAGTTTTGATCTCTCTGGACAAAGAATCCCTTGAGTTTACTCTTCAACCTATTAAGAAGCATACCCGCAATCCAATTTATTTCCACTTTCATTTTCTTCATTAGACTATATGCCACTTGAAAGCAAGAACAGTGTTCTCATGATGTTTCACTAGAGGGGACTATTAAATGACTACAGCTGAATGATGCTTATTTATTTTTCAAGGAGGCATATCTGTGCAGGACCAAGATATCATGACAAATTCAGAATCTCATCATCACTGCAATTGTTATTGTAACTCCCAAATTCCTTGATCTTAACAATTCTCTGTTGATTAAAAGAAAATATTCACAAAGGATAGAACTTAAACACAAATGTTTATAGCAGCTTTATTCATAAAAGCTTAAATTGGAAAACAATTCAAATGTTCATCAGCAGGTACCTGCATTAACAAAATATGGTGTCTCCATTTAATGGAATAGTACTCAGCAATACAAAGGAAGTACTGATTAATAAATACATCAGTGTGGATAATGCTCAGAAACATTATACTGAGTGAAATAAACCAGACACAAAAGATTATATTCTGTATGATTCCATTTATGTGAAGCTCTAAAAATGACATCTAATCTATAGGGACAGAAAGCAGACTAGTAGCTGCCTGGATCTGGGGCTGGGGGTGAGAGGCTGATTAACTGAAAAGGGCATAAAAGAAGTTTTTGAGGTGATTAAAATGTTCTAGGTCAGGCATGGTGGCTCATGCCTGTAATCCCAACACTTTGGGAGGCTGATATGGGAGGATCACTTGAGCCCAAGAGTTTGAGACCAGCCTGGGCAACACGGTATCTAGACCAAAAAAAAAGCCCATATCTAGACAAAAAAACAAAAACAAAAACAAAAAAACAAATTAGCCAGTCATGATGGTGCACATCTGTGGTCCCAGCTACTCAGGAGGCTGAGGTAGGAGGATGGCTTCCACCTGGGAGGTCGAACCTGCAGTGAGCCATGATTGGTCCACTGCACTCCAGTCCGGGTGACAGAGTGAAACCCTGTCTCAATAAAACACACAAAACAAAACGAAACAAAAAATGTTGTATATCTTGATTGTGGTGGTGCTTAAACAGGTATTCATATTTGTCAAAACTCATTGAACACTACAGCTAGAATTGGTGAATTTTATTATACGTGGATTATACTTCAAGAAAGTTGATTTAAAGAAAGTCTCCCTTGCTGCCCTTTAGAGTGAAGCTTCCAAAAGATTCTCTGTACCTAGCTTCAATTCCTTTCCCCTGATTGTCTTTAGAAGAAAAGACTTATCAGTGTCATCAGTGGCCTCAATGTCGTAACTCCAGTGGTCAACTGCATATCCTCATCTCACAGGACCTCTCAGCGGTGTTTAACACAGTTGTCCACTCCCTCTCATGTTCCCAGGTCACTGGCAGCTTTTCCTCAGTCTCTCTCTGGTTCTTCATCATTTTGGCATTGACTTTTGGAGGCTCACCCCTTGATGATCCATCCAGTCTCAAGGGTTAAAATACCATGTCTATGCTGATGACTTCCAGGGTTGTATTTCCCAGGTAGACATATGCCCTGCACTCCAGATTTATATAACCAAGTCCTTACTCAACATCCCCACTTTGATATCTAACTCACACTCAGCATGTCCTGCTCTGAAGTCCTGGTTGCCGTAGTGTCTCCCCCATGCCTTTGCTTAGCAAACCTACCTTTCCCACTGTCCTCCTTACTTAGCAAAGGCCAACTCCATCCTTTAGTTATTTAAGACAAAACTGTGAAGTTATTTCTGGCTTCTTTCATATCGCACATTAATCCCAATTAAATTCTGTTTACTCTATTTCAGAAATACATCTGGAATCCAGCAACATCTATCAGTCTTATTTTAATGCAAGCTGTAGTTGTTTTTTGCCTGGATGATTGCAATAATCTCCTACTTGATGCTCTTTGATCAGTAAACTCTTGGGTTTATGCTCTCCTATAGTCTAATTTCCACACTGAAATGAGCATAATGCTTTTACGATACAAGTGAGATCATGTCACTCTGCTGAAATCAAATGTGTTAAGTCTAATGCTTGAAGCAATGTTTTTAGAATAACCCAAAAGGCCTAATATGATCTGACCTCCTATTCCTCCCCTTTGCTCACTCTGTTCTAGCTCTACTCGCCACCTGGCTATTCCTGGAATGTACCAGACATCCTTGTACCACAGGAGCTTTGCATTTCCTTTCCTCTCTGCCTGGAATGCATTCCCTCAGACATCCACACTGCTCATTCCCTCACTGTATTATTACTTTGCCCTAATGTCTTCTTCTTAGGAAAAATCTCTGATGGCCCTCTTTAACATTGCAGCCCTTCTGTTTTAGTCCATTTTGTATTGCTATAACAGGATACCTGAGTCTGGGTAATTCCTTTTAAAAAAGAGGTTTATTTACCTCAGGGTTCTGCATGCTGAGAAATACAAGAGGCATGGTGCCAGCATCTGCTTGGCTTCTGGTAAAGACCACATGCGGGATCAAAACTTGATGAAGAAAGGGCCTTCTTTTTCTTCATGTGTGCAGAGAGACCAAAGAGAAGGAAAAATCTTGCTTTATAATAACCCAGTCTCATGCGAACAAATCTATTCCAGAAAGAACTGAAATAATCCATTTCATCAAGACCTAATCCAGTCTTGCCAGAGCAAGAACTCATTCACTACTGCAAGAAGGGCACCAAGCCATTCGTGAAAGATCCACCCCCCATGAACCAAACACCTTCCAATGCGTCCCACCTCCCCACACCACTACATGGGGGATCAAATTTCAACAGGACTTTTGGTGGAAATAAACATACCATATGCAAGAGCACCTTCCATGCCCCATCGATCCAGGTAGTCTCTATTTTCTTTCCTGTTTTATTTTTCATAGAATTTATCACTATCTGATATACCCTATATTTAACTTATGCATTTCTTTGTTGTATACTTTTTTTCCACTTGAAAAAAATCTTTTCCATCCATTTTTTGTGGTGTTCTATCTGCAGAGTCTAGACTACAATGTCTGGTACATAGGAGACTCAATGAATTTATAGTTAATTAATGAATGGGAGGAAACTGAGCATGAAATGACTAAGTGAATTGAGAAACATTGAGAGAGAGAGAGAATTGCTTTTTAAAAAAAAATCACATTGAATTTTGATATGATTTTATACTATAGAATTACTTTAAAATTTACTTCTGGGAAATTCACATATATGAATAATAAATTTCTCCACATTGGCACAATGGTTCTAGAATTAGATACCATTTCTAAGTTGATTGACTTCAGCAAAGTGTTCTGAAAATTTCCCAAGTATGATTACCGACTAGTCAATTAATTCTCCAGTGTCAAGGGGTTTGTGATCACTGATGAAAAAAGAACAGCTATTCTCTATCAGTCTCTGAAATAACTATATTTTTTCTTTCTTATTATTTCCATGTAAGAAAGCTGAAAGAATGCTCTGTGATAAAGAGATTGGTATGACATTTCAGCCCAGTTTCTCCAAACAGGAGTGCTTGATGACGAGGCAGAAGATTTCCAGTCTTGTGTCTCCCTGGGCATGGGGTGATCTCTGGATGAGAAGTTGTAAACCTGGATGGCACTGTTGTGAGAATGTTCCTGAACTACACATAGAGGTATAAAAACACAAACAAAACACCCTTTTCACAAGATGGTGCTGAAGGCAAAGAAGAAAGCTCCTGCCCCTCCTAAAGCCAAAGCCAAAGCCAAAGCAAAGGTTTTGAAGGCCAAGAAGGCAAGGTTGAAAGGTGTCCACAGCCACAAAAAAAAAAGAAGATCCGCATGTCACCCATCTTCTGGTGACCCAAGACCTTGCGACTCTGGAGGCAGCCCAAATATCCTTGAAGGAATGGCCCCAGAAGAAACAAGCCTGACCACTGTGCTGTCATCACGCTTCCGCTGACCACTGACTCTGCCATGAGGAAGACAGAAGACAACAACACACTTGTGTTCAATGTGGATGCTAAAGCCAACTAGCTCCAGATCACACAGGCTGTGAAGAAGCTCTATGAAGAAGCTTTACGACATTGATATGCCCAAGGTCAACACCCTGATTAGGTCTGATGGAGAGAAGAAGGCATATGTTCGACTGGCTCCTGGTTACGATGCTTTGGATATTGCCAACAAAATTGGGATCATCTAAACTGAGTCCTGCTGGCTAATTCTAAATATATCTATATATCTATAGATATACATCTTTTCACCAGAAACAACAACAACAGCAGCAATAAAAACTACTTGCGAGATCCACAGTGCTTTAAAAATGAGTGAGCAAATACTTAAAATGTGGTTTTAGAGTAGGAGGTTTAAGCCTGTACACAAATAAAAGAATAGTTTTGACATATTCTTGTGATTACAGTGAACAGTTTTTTTTTTTTTTCTAACAATAAGCCTGCTCAGGTGTGCCATTTGTTCAGTGTGTTGTAACATGCTGTGTAGGGCTCCAGACCATGTGGGTTTTCTTGGTAATTACCTTACTGAAAACCAGATCACTTATTGTTTGGATGTCAGCTACCTGAGAGTGTGCCAAATAATTCTGAGCCCACTGAGTATTGCCAAGAACGCTTTCCTGATAGAGGCGCCTGCATTTTTCATGTCACACGTGCAGCCAGGGTGGGCAAACTGGTTCAGGGAAAGAAACTTCATTCCATCATACAGCAGGCCTCCCTGGATCCACCCCAATCCCTGTTAGGGAAACGCCAAGCTGAGCATTTTCTCTGATGTGCTGGTGCTCAGGAGCCTTCAACCAAGAGAAACAAATAATTTGACATGCGTCCTCGCCCATCTCCTCTGCTTCTAAAGCACTATCATCATCATGACAACACGAAACTTGATATTATAGAAAGCAGAGCGTTTTTGAAAACTTGAATACGAATATATGTATTGACTGGTGGAAAAACTAGCCTGAAGAGATGCTTATTAGTGTTTCATGGAGAAGGGCAGTTGAAAGTGAGGAGTTTAGTTGCTGGGTAAAAACCTACTTCAAACTTCTACTTGTTCATTAATCTCTCTAAACTCATTTTCTTCTTCCAAAAATGGGAATACAGTAGTAATTACATACATAAAATAGTAATAGTAATATGAGAGTTAAAAAATTGTCTTTAGGACTAAATGAGGAAGAATACAGATAGTAGTATCTGACAAGGAACCACTCATTAGTTCCAAATTAACTAATGTTTGTTGAGAGTTTATATTATCAAGTAGGTTTAGAAGTCCAACTGTAGCTAGATCGGTGTTTCAGTTGACAAAACAACTTTTCTAATCTCCTAGTCTCTCTCATACTAGGTGTCTTCATTTGCAATCCTCTCAAGGTGCTGATAACAGTGCCTTGTGCACAGAGATTAGTAAACATTAGTTAAAACTATTATTATTGTTCTAAGCTCTGAGAGTTAGGAGACAAACATCATCCAACAGGTAAACTATTTTAAGTGCTTACCAAGTACTGGGGTAAGAGTGAGGAAAGTGGAAGAACTTAAAACACAGAAACTGTAATATGGTTGTTGAGGCAGACTTGTACATATTTGTACACTCCTGGGCCACAAGACCAATTTTTTTTTTCTTTCTGTTAGGAAGAGCATGGGGTTTGGAATTAGGAGACTTAAATTCAAGTTTAAGTCTGCCATTTCTCAGGTGTGTCCTTGAATAATCCAGTAAAATCTGACCTTTAGGCTCCTTATCTGTGAAATAACTGTAACAACAACAACAACAACAACAAAACAGGTTTTTGGTAAGGAAAAAATGAGATGATGTGTGTAAATCTCTTTACTAAGGACCATAGACAGACTAGCTATTGTTATCAGGAGTTCTAAATGGAAACCTTTTGTAACAAGTGACTAATTCGGCATCCAGTAGAAAGCATTCAGAGAGACGGGAAAGCACTATGGCTGGAATAATCTTAGGGACTCTTCATGGAAGAAATGGACCTAAAGCTACACATCAAAGGAGGGATATGGTTTAGAAAAAAACAGAGAGGAGTTAATCTTTTACTGGGGAAAAGGGCAGGAGCAAAGGCATAGAAATAGAAACAGAAAGGCAAGGCACATGGAGAGCAAGTCTGAGTAGACCAGTCCAGCTGGGATGTAGAATTCAAATAGGAGAGGTTCAGCAGCCAGGATTGCATAGTTTCTGTAAAGTGAGGTGCTCAGGAATGATTGATGTGAAGTCAGATGGTCAGAACTTGGTTCTGGGCTTCATTACTTATAAGCTGTGTAATTTTAAGCAAAACCAATTTTCTTCATGGAAATGTGCCTCTCTCTAAAGATTGTTGTAAATATTAAGTGGGTTAATACATATAAAGCATATAGCCCTGTGCCTGGTATTAGCAATCACTTAGAAAATGCTAGATATTATCCAGTGGCATTTCATCATATTTGCTCCTTTTCACATTGTTCTTTGTTAGTTTTTATCAGACAACCAAAAGCAGGAAATTTTTACTCATGGCATAAATAACAATAATGGAAAACACAATTCCATCAGCCAAATATTCTCAGCACTCTCAATGCTGAAAAAGAAATAACGATGTGTCTCAGAATTTATGCCTTCTTAAATGTGATCAAATACAGTATTAGAAAAGGCACCAAAAATGTTAGTGATGAGATGAGCTCTTGAAACAGCACCCTGCAACCCAGGAGAAAGTAGACCTCTGGTAGATGACATTTGTATGCAATTGAGTAGAATCTAATTGAAAGTTTCAATTGATCTCTTATTCTGCAACTTATTACCAAGTGACAGTAGTAACTTGGTACTACCTCTCAGGTGGTCCACTCAGTTGTACCAAGATAAACACAAACATGGTTGACTATGGCTGCTGATGGTGAAACAAGGTTTTCCAATGGCTTAGGTTGTACTGTGGCCAATAGAAACAGGCTTAGTGTGGGCTGACATAGGCATAAAGGAATAGAGGAAAAAATACTACCAAGTTACATCTTCTAAGACTGAGTTTCACCTATTTCAACTACCTTTGACCATGTCATGGACTCTTAGTAGAATGAGGAACATTGTTCTGTAAGTTTTCCAACCTCAACACTACTGACATTTTGGACTAGATGAACATTTATTGGGAGTGCAGGGATGTCCCTGTTCATTGTAGGATGTTTAGTAGCATCCATGACCTCTACCCACTAGATGCCCGTAGCACATGTCCCACCCCCACTCCAACCCCACCCCCACCAGCTTTGAAACCAAAAATGTCTCCAGCCATTGCCAAATACCTCTGGAGGGCAAAATCATCTTTGTTGAGAACCACTGCTCTAGGTCTTTTCCCATTCTAAAATACTTCCAAAAATTTGAATGAGAAATACAGATGAGTATATGCAAAAAGTACACATCATTCATAAAACCTCCCTTTAAAATAATAGAAGTGAGGCTGGTCATGGTGGCTCATACCTGTAATCCCAGCACTTTGGGGGGCCAAGACAGGTGGATCATGAGGTCAGGAGATCGAGACCATACTGGCTAACATGGTGAAACCCCATCTCTACTAAAAATACAAAAAATTAGCCAGATGTGGTGGGACGTGCCTGTAGTCCCAGCTACTTGGGAGGCTGAGGCTGGAGAATCACTTGAACCTGAGAGGTGGAGATGCGGTGAGTTGAGATCGTGCCATTGCACTCTAGCCTGGATGACAGAGTGAGACTCCATCTCAAAAAAGAAAAAAAAAAAAAGATAGAAGTGATCTGAAGCTTTAAAGATAACTTCAAGTGTTTGAGTTACCAAAATTCCAGTCGACACAATACTAAAAAAAAAAAAAAAATTATAAATAGCATTCACTATCAAACTTTTATCTAGACTATGGTTGAAACTATGAAAAACAGATTGCTATCTATGTGGTCAAAAGGGAATCTGAAAAAGTGAGGGGTTGATTAGCAAAAATGTTGTAAATTTTAATTGCAAGATGCCATTTTTGGTACAATAATTGCAAATTTCGGATGCATTACAATGTGAAGAAAAGCTTATCCTAAAATTGATGAAGTATGGTCATTATTGTCGATGCTATTGAATCACGTTAAACTTATTTTCTTTTGAAAATGCTATATCTTTAAAATGTTTAGATTTTACTTTTGAATAACTTCAGTACTTCAAAACCGTAGTGCTCTAAATTGTGACCATAGTAAACATGAGTAAAAATTGTGTTTGGTAATTATTGATTGCCACTGTATCATATTCTGGGTAGAGAAGCACACACTCAGCAGTTCTTGTATCTGAGAGAATATTATATAAAGGAGAAAATGTTTTGAAACCTGTGGAAAAATTATATAATTTTATAATTTAGTGATGTGTGTGGATACACACAGAAATATCTACATATATATGATTTTCTGTTTTTGTCCTTTTATGTATATTCTTCCATCAGAGTTATGCTATGACTCTTCCCTCACTCATTTGACTTTCAAAATTCTATTCAGTTATTCGGTGACAATTCCTCAATTTTCCATAATCGTAGCTATCTGTTCCTAAAGGTTTGCTAACCTCTACTTAATCTGCCCTAAATCGAAAGCATGACTTGTCTTGGCTACAGTGAGAAGCAGGGATCACTCCACCTAATTTACTTGTTCTTTGCAGCTATCAGAAAAGTCACAAAGGAGAGCCAGCAATATCAGGTGGATAACAGGTAGTCATTGAAAACAAGGTCAAAGTTCATTGATAGGTGGCCCTGGCTGGCAATAGAAAGGGAAGCTTGTGTTGCTTGTGATTCAGCCCTTGATTAAATCTGGAAATCTGAAAATCATGATCATTATGAAACAGCAATGTTCCTCAATATGTCATTTAAGAGGCTTATCAGAATCTAGACCCATTAGGCCCACATCAATTGGCAGTTTACACATAGTAAGAGTTTACTTTGGATGTCCATCTTTCAAACTAACCAGGGGAATGTTATTTTTAAAAAGTTACCATCTGAATGAAAACATGCAAAACCTTTCTCTGCATAGCTATTTGCTATATTCAAGATTGCTTTCATCAAGTCTTCTCCTTAAAGTGAAGAAAAATACTTTCTATTATAAATTCAAGTGAAAGAGTAAGGTGAGAGTATAGCTTATATTCAGAATGGCTGTGTATCTTTTTATTTATTTATTTATTTATTTGAAACAAAGTCTTGTTCTGTTGCCCAGGCTGGAGTATAGTGGGGTGACCTCTGCTCACTGCAACCTCTGCCTCCCGGGTTCAAGTGATTCTTGTGCCTTAGCATCCCCAGTAGCTAGGATTACAGGTGCACACCACCACACCTGGGTAATTTTTGTATTTTCAGTAGAGACAGGGTTTCACCATGTTGGCCAGGTTGGTCTCAAACTCTTGACCTCAAGTGATCTGCCCGCCTCGGCCTCCCAAAGTGCTGGGATTACAGGCATGAGCCACCATGCCTGGCCCTATATTTATTTATTTATTTATTTATTTATTTATTTATTTATTTATTTTTGAGACAGAGTCTTGCTCTGTCACACAGTCTGGAGTGCAATGGCGTGAACTTGACTCACTGCAACCTCTGCCTCCTGGGTTCAAGTGATTGTTGTGCTGCAGCCTCCTGAGTAGCTGGGATTACAGGGGTGCGCCACCACACCCAGGTAATTTTTGTATTTTTAGTAGAGACAGGTTTTCACCATGTTGGCCAGGCTGTTCTTGAACCTCTGACCTCAGGTGATCCACCTGCCTCGGCCTCCCAAAGTGCTGGGATTGCAGGAGTGAGCCACTGCACCCAGCCAGCTGTGTATCTTTTTTATAGCTCTTCGATCTTTTCCTGAGAAATTCAGTATATTCTCTCTTTGTACAAAGAATGGCAAAAAGATAGAAAATGAATCATTTAATATATTTACATCTAATTAAGGAAAAATATATTTTGCGAATATCATGCAAATATGTATTTGTAGCTGCTTAGCTTGAAATATGAAACCAGAAGATAAAAAATATTCATACGCAAAAGACCAAATCATGGTAAGACAGTTTAATAGAATGACTGAAAAATAAGCTTTATGAACTAATTACTGACTTAGCCAGGGATATAGCGCGTCGAGGGTGGCAAATTTCCAAGTTGAAATGAGAATTTTAAAGTGTCAGCTGTAAAAAGAGCTTCTTTTTGACAAGGGCAAAATTAAGCCGTCGTCAGCCCTCTTGTGGCAAATGTAGATACTGACAGAAATCATAATCTTAAAAAGTACTATATAAAGACAGACTTGTCATTGAGCAAGAATTATTCTTCTCTGACACCAAATTTAAGTGCGTTTACTTTAAAAAAACATCATAGCTCTTTGAGATTGCAAAACACGGTGTAAGTGCCTAGACTCTGGAGTCAAAAAGCTTGTTCACAAATCTCATCTTTGCCTCTTAACAGCTGCTGCCAGACCTCTTGGCCTACGTTCTCAACTTGCAGAAACCTCTGTTTTCATAAGCATGTAATGAGGATGGGAGGCTTGTCTGATTAATCCAATAAGGTCATTTGGAAGGTCAAATGAAATAAAGCACATGGAAGCATTTTTCAACCGTAACGTGCCACAACTGCAATATATTATTTAAAGAGCCAGAGTGCTTAGTCATACACACCTTTGAAACACTGCTAGACATTGAGCTGAAACGTAGAATATTTTACTACTCCTTTCTGATGTTGAAAGCTTTTCAATTCTTAAATATCTGTATTTCAAAATGAACTCTTCTTTTCTTTGCAGTTTTTCCTCTAGCGTTTTATTTCTAACTTCTACCAGTTTCCTTTCACCTTTTTATTGGCTCTGATAATAAATGTTTATCTTTTACATTGTTTAAAAATTTTGCTGCTCCTCCTTCTGATCATATTGTTTCTATTCTCATCTTGTTTCAATCATTGTTAGCTTCTTTGGTCTCTTTGTAACTGAGTGCTTCCTATGTGACAATTATTGTTTTATGTGCTGGGAATACAGTGGTATAAAAAGTGTTCCTCCTCCCCCCATGGATCTTAAGAAAAATGAGTAAGTTACACATTACCTATATTAAACATTACATATATACATAGATAATGTTAAATGCTATGAAGAAAGAGAAAGCAGCAGCTCAAAAGCAAAAGGTAGAATGAAAGAAAAATCATTTCAGACTGAAGAAACGGCAAGTGCCAATGTCCTGAGGCAGAAACAGCAAGGAGGCCAGGGTGAGAGGAGTGAGCGTTAGAGAGATGACGGGATGCTGAGGAAAGACTGGCCATTGCAGGTCATGAATAACTTTGCTGGCCATGGAAAGCGGTGTGGGTTTTATTCTAAATGTGATGGAAGCTGCTGGGGAATTTAGAGCAGGATAATGATCTGAACCAATTCTTATCCCCCCAGATTCCACAGCTACTGTATAGAGGATTGACAGCTGGGAGCCAGCTGTGAGAAGGCTCTTGCTGTGCTCCCTGAGAGGTGATGGCTGCTTGGACCGGATGGTAGTGGAGGTGATACACAGAGGTCAGATTCAAGGTACACTTTGGAAGATTATGGGGAGCAAGTGGCAAAGAGAGACTTTCAAGACAATCTTGAGGTTTTGACCTGTGAAACCTTATGAACTGTGGTATAACTTACAGCTGGAGGAGACTAAAGAAAAAAGTAGATGTGTGTGTGTGTGTGTGTGTGTGTGTGTGTGTGTGGTGGTGGTGAAAACGAACTCAATAGTTTTGTTGCAGATGTGTCAAGTTTGAGGTGTTGCATAGACAGATGGTTGAATCTGAAGCTTGGGGGAGTGTGGCATAGAGATATAAAAATTGAGATTCTGCAGTTTATGGATAGTATTTGATCCCATAACCCTGGGAAATGAGTCTTGATAAAAATCAAAAGTTCTCAGGATAGAGACCTACAGCACTTAAACATGTAGAGGTTGAGAAGAGGAAGAACTAGGCAAGGAGGGTGACAAGGAAGATCTGGAAGGTGGGTGGAACATCAGAAAAGAGCAGTACTTGGAAACCAAGTGAAGAAGGGTTTCAAAGTAAGCGAGTGTCAGACTTTTCAAGAGAGGAAGAATAAACTGAGGATGAGAGTGGACCATTGAATGATGCAAGAGGAGGTCATGGCAATGATACTGGATACCCCCGTGCACCACTTTAGAATCCTCTCTCTCCCATCAGTGCCCACCCCGGCTTTGACCATCATCTCCCACATGCAATCAGATGGTGCCTTGCCTCTGGTCCATCTTGTGTGCCTCTGCCTTCTGCCCTGATGAGTCTTCCTTGGGAACTTGCTCTGCACGTGCACAGACACAGCCTGCAGGTGCAGGGTATTTACTGTGGCCAGGGCCACCCTTAACCAGCGGGGAGCAGGAGCCTGTGGATAAATGCTTCCTACTCTTCTTCCCTGGCAAACAGTTCTGAGATGCATCTTTTAAGTCTCCTCAGAAGGTCTCAGAGGGACTGAGTACCAGTCACCTCTAATGGCAGCCAAACTAATATATCATTCTATTTTCTTCCCTCTTTCTCTGTTCACGCCTACCATCCTTTACTTTTGTTCACATTCCAATATATACTTCTTCAAGCCAGTCTTTTTTTTTCTTGCCAGAAGGTTACACTTGGCTTTCTTAATGATATGGCCCTGTTACTCTCACTCCCTCCAGGCCAATCTGGGTCTTATCTGAACACAGTCCAATTGGGCTGTAGAGCATCTGTGTCTGGTGCACAACGAATAAGTTGTCAGTATGTGTTCGTAGGAATTAGGGGAACATGTGTAGAGGTGGTTCTTCAGGATATCGGGCCACCTGGCAGGGTGGCTGAATGATGGAATGGGATGGTAAAGTGAAATATCAAGTGGTATAGGAAAATACTTTTTAATGTGAGAACACTTTCTTTTGACTTGGAGTTCAACATTCTAGCCAGAGGTGCTGGTGGTAGTTCTAGAACACTGCTGGGATAGCTCCATAAAGTTTGATTGAAATGATGGCCTTCAATGAGTTAGCTGGAGCTGCCAGAACGGTTATGGCATGGTATTGAGGACGGGATTAGAGGGCTCAGGGAAGAGAGAATGTTGGGATGGTTTTATCATGTGAGTTTGAGAACCCAGGAGGGCACAGAGGACATTTCCTTCACAAACAGTGAGGGGCAGCACTGATATGTTGGGAAGCTCAGAAAGCTGTTGTCCTCCGCAGAGCAGGGTTGACAGTGAGAGGTGGTGCCACTGGCCCGGGCTCCCCAGCAGAATTAGGAATAATGGGATTCTGGGATTGTGGGGGTGAGAGGCAACTTGGACATCAGCACTACAATGGGCAGCAAGCCTGGAGGGTGGTCATGGTGCCTTGACCTTAGGGCTTTGTGGAGATGGCTTCTAATTCTGGTTTCTGAAGGGGATCCAAATGGATAGCTTATTGGGCTGCTAATTAACGTATGAGAAAACCTGTGAGTTAGTAAGACAGTAAGTCTGTCAGCTGCTGCAATGGAGCTTCGTTCCAGACCCATTTTGGAAAAAGATAGACTTTATTTTATCAAACTGTAAATGATTCTATGGCACCGTGAGGTAGGTACTGTGAACTGTGCTCCTGGTTTACCACACTTACATACTTTGTCTCACAAGTCACTTAACTCTTCCATCTCACAATGTCCTGTGCATTTTGGTTACACACCAGTAATCATTAGCTCTCAGAAAGAGAATGGGCGAGGCGCAGTGGCTCACGCCTGTAATCCCAGCACTCTGGGAGGCCAAGGCAGGTGGATCACCTGAGGTCAGGAGTTCGAGACCAGCCTGGCCAACATGGTGAAACCCTGTCTCTACAAAAATATAAAAATTAGCCAGGCATGACTGCGGGTGCCTCTAATCCCAGCTACTTGGGAGGCTGAGGCAGGAGAATCGCTTGAACTCAGGAGGCAGAGGTTGCAATGAGCCGAGAGTGTGCCATTGCACAGCAGCCTGGGCAACAGAGTGAGACTCCATCTCAAAAATAAAAATAAAAATAAAATAAAATAAACAAGGAAAAAGAGAAAAAGAGAATGAAGACTAACCTCATTGGGCCTCTTCCTTGCTGTTCAGCTCAAACACTAAGACAAAATACACTGGAAGAAAGAGCACGTATCATTACTTCTTGCTGCCAGGTGACTCTGCACAGGTGTTGCTTTCCTGAAGCCTTTGGTTTCATAATGCTTTGTCACATCCAGCATGATGTGTGGGTGTGACAGGCAGGGCCTGGGTAAGGAGAATTCTGTACTGTGTGTTCCTTGTGTATTTTCTCTGAGTATCCACATCTTGAGTTCAGTCCTCAAGCGGGCCTCAGGCACCACTCCTTAATAATACCTCAAGATGTTCTGTAGACAGGGATTAGCTGGCCAAACAGAAACCATTCCATGGAATGAAATGAATTTCCATTCATAATTTGTGCCAGCATAATTTATATATGCTATATTCAGATATCCTTCAAATATATATTTTAAGTATATGTTAAACTATATAAAATATAAATAAATATCATATATTTATTTGCTCTTTGTATATAACACATGAGACAATGCATACTGCAAAACAGGGGCAATACTGGTGTTAACTCGCCACAAAGTACTGATGAATCTTTAAGCCCGGAGGAGCTAAAAGGTGAGTGTGTCTCTGTTCTGTGTCTATTCAGATCATCTTCTCCTGCTTGTCTTTTAATCTGTTTTGGTGTCACTCTCTGATTTGTACGCAGCCTGATACATGCAGATAATTTAGCCTCTTGATATTACTCAAAGTTTACACTCTAAGGTACAGATTTCAGCAGGATTGTTTTCCCATTGGCTTCTGTGTAGGTCATTGCAACATTGAAATACCAAAAGGTGTGGGTCTCCTTCAATGCATTCTGAAAAATTATCCCAGTTGTTGCGTTCTCAGAACAGCCCACAAATGGCCTCTCTCCACTTTGCCTACAAAAACAAAAAGTTGCCATAAACCCTCTTTGCCAGAGCAGGCAGTTGTCTCAGCTGGATGAGTTGCCTCAGTTGGATGAGTTGCCTCAGCTGGATGAGTTGTCTCAGTTGGATGAGTTGTCCCAGACTGGATGCTGGTTGAGAAAGTCAGGCTCCCTACTCTAAAGGAGAGACAGAGAGTTGGCATGGATTGAGGGCTTACGATGTATCAGGCCCTGGGCTCAGGGTTATCAAAATGCTGCCTCCTTTTACTACGGTATCTTTCTGTAATGCCATGCATGTTCCTCCATAACCTCCAACCTAAATTGTGGCTTAAGCATTTCAGATGTTGCTTTTCTTGGGTTTCACTGTGAACTTTGCTGCATGTAAATCATAGTGTGTGTGTTTTCCTGATGTTCCCCAGAGAGAAGTTACAGGAGCCCAGTGCAGTGCATTTTAGCGTGCTAAGAAAGCAAATGCCATGAATTTTGTGTTCATTTTAATTCTGAGCTCTGAGGTTGACTGCTCATTTTTTGGAGACCCTGGGTATCTTCTGAGTGTTGGGATGGGGCACTAGAATCTGTCCTGTGTTTCTCTTCCACCATCCCACTTTGGCCAAGGCCCTTCCACATGTATTTTTTCTTTATGTCTGCTAATGTTTGGAAGCTTCAAGCCCTTTCCCCAACTTCATGTGGGGAACCCTACGCTTCCCTACAATTTAATGTCTCATTCTCAGTGCCGAGAGGTTAGGGCAATCTTTTCTTCACTATGGGGTAGGTTCTTGTCTTTGCATTAGAGGGATCTGCCACCATCCCTGTCCTGCTTCTGCTCAGTGTTAGATTGCCTTCTAAACATCCAGGGGCAGGAGGGGCTAGGTGACACACAGGGGCCAGAGAGTGGCCCAGAACTAAAGACTAAAGTTCTCACATATCTTCTACCCTGGAAGAAAGTAGGTAAGTTACATTTGACCCAGCGATCCCATTAGTGGGTATATACCCAAAGGATTATAAATCATTCAGCTATAAAGACACATGCACACATATGTTTATTGTGGCACTGTTCCCAATAGCAAAGACTTGGAACCAATCCAAATGCCCATCAATGATAGACTGGATTAAGAAAATGTGGCACATATATACCATGGAATACTATGCAGCCATAAAAAAGAATGAGTTCATATCCTTTGCAGGGACATGGATGAAGCTGGAAACCACCATTCTCACTAAACTAACACAGGAACAGAAAACCAAACATCACATGTTCTCACTCATAAGTGGGAGTTGAACAATGAGAACACAGGGACACAGGGAGGGGAACATCACACACTGGGGACTGTTCGGGGTGGGGGTAGGGGAAGAATAGCATTAGGAGAAATACCTAATGTGTGACAGGTTGATGGGTGCAGCAAGCCACCATGGCACTTGTGTACCTATGTAACAAACCTGCATCTTCTGCACATGTACCCCAGAACTTAAAGTATAATTTAAAAAAATAATAAAAAAGAAAAAGAAAGTAGGTAAGTTACTACCTGTAGGTTATAGGAAAGTTCCTTGTGTTGATTTTTAGTTAAGTTGCTTCAGCAGGTTCTGTGACTGTGTGTGTGTGTATGTGTGTGTGTGTGTGTGATTTTAAATAGAAAAATACAAACAGACTGGAAAAGACACAATGAAAAATAGTAAAGGAAAGCAAGAATATTCTATCCTGGGGACTTCAAAAAGTTTGAGGCTTTCCTTTACTATTTTCTTTTAATTTTTACTTTTATTCATTCTGTGGCCATCACTTGGGATTTCCCCCCTTTTAAATATGTCTGGTCTGCCTTGTCTGCAAATTCCTAGACATGGGGGCATCTTGGGACTGCAGGATAGCCAGATTGCTCCATGACTTTGAGGGTAGTGATGCTGGTGTGAAGAGAAATACCAACATAAAACAATAGCAACAACAATAACTAAAGAAAAAACAACTAAAGAATTGGAAAATGAAAGTGAAAGGGCCTGACAGTGCAAGACAGAAATATTCATGTGAGATGATTTCTTTCTCCTCTGGAAGCTGTATGTGCTGGGGGAGACAGGTTTCCTTTCTCAGGCTTCCTCACCTGGCCTCCACCTATGAGAGAGGTGGGTGACAGATGAGATCCAGGAGCACTGATTCTTCTCCAGCCAGGAATCAAGCCAGAGCAGTGGCCTGGGAAGTCACTTTGGCTACCAGCGCTGCCCAGGAGGACTTAATTTAGTTCAGTCAAAATATATGAAGACACTATCATGTGCCAGATTCTGTGCTAGGCTCTGGCTTCCTAAGCGATAGACAGGAAATAATTGGCAGGATTTGGCTCTCCATTGGAACTGGTAAATTGGAGCAAGGGTTGGGTGGAGGATGATAGCTAGGTATCTGGCTTGGGCAATTAGAAGGAAGGTGATGATATTAGCGAACAGACTCTCAGAGGAGCAGGTTTAAGCAAGGTGGGGCAGAGAGAGGGCGGAAAATGACACGTTTGGTTTGGTAGGTGTTGAGTGGGGCCTGCCATTTAGGCATTCAAGTGGAGATTCCAGAAACGGGTGGATATATAGGTCAAGGGTTCAATAAATACATGAACAATTAAATGAATACATAAATACATAGAGAGTAAATGATTTTCTTTTTCAATTTCAGAATTAGAAACCTGGATCTAGAAGTCATGAGTGTAGGTAGAGGCAGTTACTAACATTGCTCTAATCTTTGGTTTCCTAATCTGGAGAAAGAGAATAAATACCTGCCCTGAAAAACCCATGGGGTAATTGCAATCATCAGATGAGACAATTTATATAAATGTGTTTTTAACATGCAAAGGGATGCAATTATAAGATCTTAGCATTATTGATTGATCTCTGTGTGTATAATGTGACCCTTAGCAGTGTGGGATGCAAAAGGATAGAAAATACAGCCCTTTTCTCAAGGAGTTTGCAATCAATTAAGGGTGTAGAAAGATTATCCTTTTAAAACAATAAGGAAGGTGAAATTTTGGGGAACACTCCTAAGACTTGTGTGGAAGAGAAGGGTACAATATGGGAAAAAAATTAATGGTGGGAAAATTGTAAAGCATTTAGGCTCTTCATCATTAAAACATTCTGACCAGGATTGTAGGACTATTGCAAGAAGACTGTCTAATCTAAGAAACACATTTTTATTTCAGGCTTTTACTGTACAGGCAACTCATAGGATGTCTCTCCTATTTAGAAAACGACTACTTGTCAAAAACTCTGAAACACCCTGTCAGTACCTTCACAGGGTGTGATACTGTCTGCTGGCAAAACATAAAAGCTACAGCCAGGGATGGCTGCCTAATTTGTGCAGTCAGTGCAAAATGAAAATGCAGGCCTCTTGTTCACAAATTAACAAAAACTTCAAGATGGCGGCAGCAGGTTACTAAACTAAGCAGGGCCTTCTAAGCCGGGCCCTGGGCAACTGCAGATGTCTCCTACGACACTAACTCTACCTGCAGCCTCTCCAGAATCGGCCACAGGACATCATCTGGGTCACCATTTAAATCAGGTAGAGCTTGATTAGCATTCAGTGAACACTGGTTAAATCACAGCACTGAGTATCTTTCCTGTGCTAGGCCAGCCTGGAATGGGCACAGAGATTGTGAGGCTAGATAAAGCCATCTTCCCTTGAGGAGCACTGTTGCTTGCTTCGTAAAAAATAACGTATGTTTTATTTTTTGAAGGTTCAGTGTAAATACTACCTCCTAAATGTCTCCGTTAGTTTTTGCCTCTTTCTGTGTCCCACAGTGTTCTGTACTTTGTGTTCTTTCTTAAGGAAAATGACTGACAAAAGGTGGCCTTGAACCCAAGTCTCCTTGTTCGGTGGTTGTGTAATCACGTGATGGGTTATTCCTGTGTGCTGCACAGACAAAACCAGTTCACTGAGACTGTGATCTTGCGGTAAAGCAAGAGTTGAATTAACCTGAGGCTGCCCTTGTGGAAGACGAAGTTATTACTCAAATCGGTCTCCGGAAGGCTCAGAGGTTAGGGTTTTTCAAGGATAGTTTGGTGCGCAGGGGACTGGGTAATGGGTGCTGCTGATTGGTTGAGAATCATAGCAGTGTGGAAAATGGTCTTTATACACTGAGTCTACCTCTGGACTGTGGGGGCGCACAGGACCGGTTGACTCGTGAGTCACAAATCTGGGTGGGGTCAGTCTGGAAAACATCCGAAAAGACCAATCTTAAGTTCTGTAATAGTGATGTTATTTATATGGGCAATTGAGAAAGTCACAAATCTTGTGACCTTTGGCCATGTGACTTCTCTGCAGTAAGGGATTACAGAAATCATGCCCACAGTGTAGCAGAATTCAGGCCCCTACCAGAATCCTAATCTTGTGGCTCTTCATTAGTCTTACAAAAGTGATTTCAGCTGCTGAACAAGGAGGAGTTAGTTTTAGGGCGAGACTATTATCATCCTTGCTTTAAAGTTAAACTGTAAATTCCTCCCCTGAGTAGTTCCTAATATACCCAAGGATAAGCGAGAGCAGCCAGCCTGTGAGGCTAGAAACGAGATGGAGTGAGCCCAGGCCAGACTTATCTCACCGTCATAATCTTTGCAAAGGCAGTTTCAGTCAGGGGGAGTCGTTCCATTAGCAAGACTTCCTACAGCACCACATTATAATGGGGGTGGTCACGGTACTGATCACCAGGGAGCAGCCAGGTGGGGCCCATAGCACCTGAGGCCTCCCAGCTAGTCTCCTGGCTGTGAACACTGTATATTCTGTGCAAGGCACTTGAATGGTGTATGCCGGAAAAACGTAAAGAAGCCCCGTGTATCAGCACAGTTCCTTTTGGACACCAAGGATATTCACTCACACCCTTCCTCCTGGGTTTTCATGTAAATTCAAGGTATTGTCCTCTTTTCTTGACCTTTTATTTATTTATTTATTTTATTTAGTTAGTTAGCTAGTCAGTTGGTTAGAGACGGGGTCTCGTTGTGTTGCCTAGGCTGGAGTGCAGTGGCGTGATCATGGCTCACTGCTGCCCCAACCTCCTGGGCCCAAACAATCCTCCCACCTTAGCCTCCCAAGTAGCTGGGACTACAGGCGTGCACCACCACACCTGGCTAATGTTTTTTACTTTTGTAGCGAGGAAATCTCCTTATGTTGCCCAGCCTGGTCTCGAACTCCTGGGGTCAAGCGCTCCTCCTGCCTTGGCCTCCCGAGTGTTGGGATTATTGGTGTGAGCCACTGTGCCCGGTCTCTTGACCTTTTATTATGGTATTTTTTTTGTCTGCAACAAGGCCAGGACTCAGGAGTGTTAGGACAGGCCTCGGGAAGAGGATGGTGGTGAGGCCACAGGTCTGTCTAGGCTTAGGCTTCTTTTCTCCTCCTCAAGCATCTAGAAGATGTAATTCTGCCCTGCATACCTACTGCACTTATTTCCTCTCGCTTCCTCCATTTGCACCCCCTTTACCTGCATGACATTGTTTACCCTCTACATTGCTTTTTTTTTTTTTTTTGATGGAGTCTTGCTCTGTCACCCAGGCTGGCGTGCAGTGGTGTGATCTTGGCTCACTGCAACCTCCGCCTCTGGGGTTCAAGTGATTCTCCTGCCTCAGCCTCCCGAGTAGCTGGGATTACAGGCATGTGCCACCACACTCAGCTAATTTTTGTATTTTTAGTAGAGACGGAGTTTTACCATGTTGGTTGGGCTGATCTCAAATTCCTGACCTCGTGATCTGCCCGCCACAGCCTCCCAAACTGCTGGGATTACAGGTGTGAGCCATCACACCCAACCTATATTGCTTTTATCCCTAACACACCTCCTGTCTTAGGCTGGGCTTTGTCATTGAGCCATTTGTCTATTTTGAGAGAATTTATAAGCCACTGACCCCCAAATCTGCTGTTGAATTTATTTTTAGGGGTGGCGTTGCCCACAAGTTGAGAATAGAGGGAAAACATTTATCAGAGGCTAGCTGAGACAAAAATGTCTCTCTTAAAGAGCTAGCTGATCTGCCTTGTAATCTGATGTAACTTGTGTGACATACCTTGTTTCCCCTTTTTGAATGGATTTCTGAGAACTGAACGCATTCTGGGTTTTTAAAACCTGCCTGGATTTTCAAAGATCAAGGCACTGTAGCAAATATTTTGGCAGAACTCTACCAAAATGTATAAGGCATTATTGCATGTTATTGAAATACCATTATTTCCCTTATCTTAATTTCCTTTTCTCTCCTTCACTCTGGTTTTCTATTTTTATATGGACATGACTCTAATATCATTTGCTGCTGCAAATTTCTTTTTAGAATGAGACAATAAATAAATACATACACAAATACATGATCAAATAAGTAAATATACAAATAAGTAGAAAGTAAATAAATTTCTAACCTGTCCTCAGAAACCTCTGTTTTTCTTTTTTCTTTCTTTTTTTTTTAAGACAGTGTCTCACTCTGTCACCCAGGATAGGGTGCAGTGACACAATCATGGCTCACTGCAGCCTCTAACTCCTGGGCTCAAGCAATCCTCCCACCTCAGCCTCCTGAGTAGGTGGGACCACAGGTATGCTGAGGAAAGAGAGAGACTCTCTCATATTGTTTTATATTGTTTTATACTCAGTACCTGTTTTAAGAAAAAAACAAGGAAGTAAAACCAAAGACAGGCAGCCCAGCGCCAGGCCCGAAATCAGGCCTGGACCTGCCTGGCCTAAAGCCAGTAGTTAAAACTCAACTCATAACTTAGAAACCGATGTTATTCATAGATTCCAGCCATTGTGTAGAAGAACATTGTGAAACTCCCTGCCCTGTTCTGTTTCTCTCTATCAGCGCATGAAACCCCTGTCATGTATCCCCTAGATTGCTCAATCAATCACGACCCTTTCATATGAAATCTTTAGTGCTGTGAGCCCTTAAAAGGGACAGAAATTGTACACTTGGGGAGCTCGGATTTTAAGGCAGTAGCTTGCCGATGCTCCCTTCCTTCCACAACTCGGTGTCTGAGAGGTTTTGTCTGCGGCTCGTCCTGCTACAATGCCACCACGCCTGGCTAAATTTTTAATGTTTTCTACAGACAGGGTCTCATTATATTGCCCAGGCTGTTCTCAAACTCCTGGGCTCAAGCAGTCCTCCCCGCTCAGCCTCCAGAAGTGCTGGGATTGCAGGAGTAAGCCACTGCTCTGAGCCACTTGTCTGTTCTTTTTTGTTTGTTTGTTTTCCCCTTGTTTCCTCTCCCACGTACCTGTCCACAAACCCACTGCAAAGAGAGGAAACAAAACACAATACCTAATATGCCCCTGACTATTTGCAGAAGAGAAACTGAGGAACACGTGACTAAATCATTCAATCTCACCTGTCGTTTTTCAGCTGATACTGGTGGCTTGAGAAGGCACCTGTGTATTCCCTTTTCCACAGGGGAATGTCAAGTCCATGAAGGGGCAGACTGTCTTCTCTTTAATCAGTTTCATGCACCTGCTACACTTTGGGTCACATGTGGAATGTGCTGATGAGGAGGAGAATGGGGGCTTCTGTGGGAAGCTGTAGAAATTTCCGACAACTTTAATAGCAGGATCAATACCTCGGCATCTGGGGGCAAGAGAAGGAACCAGATGAATCTGGAGAATCATTTCTGCCTCCTGATTTGTGGGCTAGCAGAGGGCTGGAGGTGGATTCAAGCTCAACCGCAGATAGATGTTCTCCCGCCTGGTATTTTCCATATATTTAAATCTTCCTGCTAACACAAAGTACAGTGCAGATGCCTTTCACTTTGTGTGACAGCTCTGTTTCTGGGCATTTCTATGGAAATTGAGCTCTTGTACTGTAAATGGGCTCATTTAACATACAGCTGGGCAGCTCTCAGTTCAAAGGAACCCTGGAGCGAATCCTTTTGAAAGCAAGGGACCTTCTGCGACTTAAATAATCACATTCTAATTTATATTTTCTCTGAATTTGGATTGTAACTTAAAGAGCTTCTTTATAAATCTTTACTTAATGTAAGTAAATAAATTAGTGCATATCCTATCATATTTTTCCCAGGGGCAAAATAATCAAATGTGTCATACTTGTAATTATATTTTAAGTCAGTGATTTAATCATAGCCTTAGGAGAGTACAGATGTCATGGAAAGTTTCTGCTCGTTAGCTCTTCCAAAGTGGGGATAGCCAGAGTCTGGTCTGTTCATCTGAGAATGTCGAGCTGGACTGTTGCCCTGGGATGTCCTGAGTTCTTTCACGAAAGGCTACAGTTCTTCAAGTCTGACTCATTGCATATGCCACAGACCTTGGGTCTGCAATGAGCCAAACTTTAAGAAAGAAGAAATTAGGTCAAATCATAACTAGATTCAGTTGCTTGCCTTAAACCTGTTTGACCTTGAGCAAGTCTGTTGAAACCACTGAGCTTCAATTTTCTCAGCTTCTCAGCTTGAAAATGGACTAAAATATTACAGAGGGTCTCTGAGAGAATGTGGAGGAACAATATTCATAACACACTTTATTAAGTGCAAGGTATAAACGTATTAGTAATTGATAGAGCACAGGGGATTTTGTTTTCTGTTTTCCTTTCGTTTTTCTTGAAACTGGACTCTGCTTTGTAAATAAGCTTTCTCCTGGAGTCCTCTGATTCTGATTGTTTTGGTTGAACCTACTTGATTGTTTTTAAGATTTCCTGGAGATTAACAACCTTCCTTAGAAAAATGCATCCCTTTGAAAGGACACAGGTTAGGAAGATTTCTAGAGAAGAGAAAGTTCGCCCTCTAGTGTGGCCCGGGAGAAAAATAGTATAGGAATTTATAAAGTAGGTCAAACATGTGCTTTCAAAAGAAGCTGCTATTACTTTATTATCTTCCTCACAAAGTTTGGGTGGAACCCCCCATTTCTTTAGCAATTTAGCTTGACTACTAGATATGTACTCTATACATCTTCAAAGGAACTGTTTACGACTATTCCTCTGACACTTTGAAAGCCATTGAAGATAAGTAAAATTTTCAGAATTAGTTCAATTTATTCTTACCGGATGGTATTTTTAATAGTCGTAGTTGTAATGTACATGCTCAGTAGAATCTTGCCTTTATTTATTTGCTTGACTTAATTTCAAATTAAATGACCTCAATCAAGATTATGAACTAAGCAGCTGACGCTGGAAATTGTAGACTCTGCTCCTGGCGAGTAGAGAATGGGCAGAGAAATGAATAACGTCTAATAATTTCAAAATGATAGCAGGCATTTCATCGCACCGGCAAACAATACACTAATACACAAGATTTTTTTTTCTCATGGAATTACTGGTTGCTTATATTGTTTTAAATTGACAAGGGCGCCTCTTACTAAGCTTTGAGCTTTAAGCCAACAATTTTGATTCTATTTTGGGATACCTCAAAGAAATGTAGCAAGTGTAACTTCCTCAAGCCACTCAGTTATAGGTTCCAATAATTCACGATCTTTATTTTCCTATTATGTGATGTAATACGTATCTTGATTCTTATTTCTGCCTCTTAGCAAAAAACTTAACCGAGTTATTTTCAGGCCTAGTGGTGTACTGGAACCAGCTTGTATCAGCATGCAAGAGCTCACTGTTAAATTTTCAGAGACTTTTCATGCCAGTTATTCTTACTTTGTGAAATAATATATAATTCTCACAGAAATTTGGAAAATGTAGAAAAGTTTTAAAGAAAACAAAATTATTCACATCTCCACGGCTCAGAGACAGCCACAGTTAATATTTTATTGTGCATTTTTCTCTATTTTTTTGTGTACTATATATAGTTTTCTTTCCAAAATTTATTTATTTTTTCTATTTTTCAGTGAGCTTTTCTCTGTCATTAAATAGCCTTTCATAATGAGAGGTTTTCTTTTTTAATTATTTCAACTTTTCTTTTAGATTCAGGAGGTACATGTGCAGGTTTGTTACATGGAAATATTGTGTGACACTGAGGTTTGAAGTATGGATGAACCCATCATCCAGGGAGCGAACACAGTAACTAATAAGGGTTTTTCAGTCCTTGTCCCCACTCCCTTCTTTCCCCTCTGGTGTTCTCCAGTACCTATTGTTCCATGTTTATGCTGATGTATGTTCAATGTTTAGCTCCTATTTATAGGTAAGAACATGGCAGTATTTAATTTTCTGTTCCTGTGTTAATTTGCTTAGGATAATGGACCCCAGCTGCATCCACATTGCTGCAAAACACATGATTTCCTTCTTTTTCATGGCTGCATAGTAACCTATGGCATTTATGTACCACATTTTCTTTATCTAATCCACTGTTGATGGGCATCTCAGTTGATTCCCCGTCTTTGCTGTTGTGAATATTGTTGCGATGAACATGAGTTCATCTGTCTTTTTGGTAGAATGATTTATTTTCCTTTGAATATAATACCCAGGAATGAGATTGCTGGTGCGTAGTTCTGTTTTAACCCATTTAGGCCTGAGGTTGCAATTTTTTGAATTTTTGCAATCAGACCTTGGAGATGACCTTGAGCAGTAGGATGTAAATAACTCCCACATGCTTAGTGTTCCAATAATGGAACACTAGGCATATTAAGCTCTTTGAGAAATCTCCACACTGCTTTCCGGAGTGTCTGAACTAATTTACATTTTCACCAACAGTATAAAAGCATCCTCGTGTCTTCATAGCCATGCCAGCGTCTGTTATCTTTTGACTTTTTGGGGTTTTTTTTTGTTGTTGTTGTTTTTTTGAGACAAAGTCTCGCTCTTATTGCCCAGGCTGGAGTGCGATGGCACAATCTCGGCTCACCGCAACCTCTGTCTCCCAGGTTCAAGTGATTTTCCTGCCTCAGCCTCCTGAGTAGTTGGGATTACGGGTGCCCGCCACCACACCCACTAATTTGTTGTATTTTTAGTAGAGACAGGGTTTCCCCATGTTGGCTGGGCTTGTCTTGAACTCCTGACCTCAGGTGATCCACCCGCCTTGGACTCTCAAAGTGCTGTGGGATTACAGGCGCGGGCCACTGCGCCTGGCCATCATTTCACTTTTTAATGATAAGCCATTCTGTCTGGTGTGAGATGGTGTCTCACTGTGGTTTTGATTTGCATTTCTCTGATGATTAGTGATGATGAGCATTTTTTCATAAGTTTCTTGGACACTTGCATGTCCTCTTCTGAGAAGTGTCTATTCATATCCTTTGCCCGTGTTTTAATGGGGTTCTTTTCTTTTGCTTGTTGATTTGTTTAAGTTCCCTGTAGGTTCTGGATATTAGGTCTTTGTTGGATGCAGTTTGTGAATATTTACTTCTATTCTACAGGTTGCTTGTTTACTCTGTTGATAGCATCTTCTGTCGTGCAGAAACTCTTTAGTTTAATTAGGCCCCATTTGTCAATTTTTGTTTTTTTTTGCCATTGCTTTTGAGTACTTAGACATAAATTATTTGCCAAGGCCAGTGCTGAGAAGGGTGTTTCCTAGATTTTCTTCTAGGATTTTTATAACTTGAGGTCTTATAATTAAATCTTGAATTCGTCTTGACTTAATTTATATACGATGAAAAGTAGAGGTCCAGGTTCACTCTTCCACATGTGGCTAGCCAGTTATTCCAGCACAATTATTTTAATAAGGAGTCCTTTGCCCATTCTTTATTTTTGTCGACTTTGTTGCAGATCAGATGGTTGTAGGTGTGTGGCTTTGTTTCTGAGTTCTCTATTCTGCAGCAGTGATCTATGTGTCTGTTCTTGTACCAGTACCATGATGTTTTGGCTATGGAGCCTCATAGTATAGTTTGAAGTTGGGTAATGTGATGCCTCAGGCTCTATTCTTTTGGCTTGGTTGCTTTGGATCTTCAGGCTCTTTTGTGCTTCCATATAAATTTTAGAATAGTTTTCTGTAATCCTGTGAAGAATGATGTTGGTACTTCGATAGGTATAACATGGAATCTGTAGATTACTTTGGGTAATATGGCCATTTTAACAATATGAATCCTTTTAATCTATGAACATGGAGTGTTTTTTCATTTTTTCATGTCACCTATAATTTTTTTCGGCAATGTTTTGTAGTTTTCCTTATAAAGATCTTTCACCTCCTTGGTTAGAGGTATTCCTATGTATTTTATTTATTTATTTGTATATGGATGCCAATTGTTAAGAACTCATTATTAAAAATTATAAACTTACAGCTAAATAATGTATAGTAAAAGTAAAGATTGTAAAGCTCATCTTTCCTCATTGGTTTTGGTGGACACTGTAATGTAATACCATGGTCTTCATACTCCCTGCCCATTCCCATACGTCCAGGCCCACGTTTCCCTTTTTGACTCTGAACTCTTAGGCTTGGTCCTTCCAGGTCTCCCTCCAGCATGCCAGGCCTTTCACCACTGCCCGTGGGTCAGGCCTTTTCTCTTTCCCCACAAAGTGGATGACCAAGTACCATACCTAACCCTCTGCCTACAAGGAGGATTTTCTCCACCTTTGTCTCGTTTTTCTTTTCTTTTTTTTTCCTTTTTTCTTTTTTTTCAGACAGAGTCGCACTCTGTCACCCAGACCGGAGTGCAGTGGCATGATCTCGGCTCACTGTAACCTCCACCTCTTAGGTTTAAGCAATTCTCGTGCCTCAGCCTCCTGAGTAGCTGGAATTACAGGCGCATGCCACCATGTCTGGCTAATTTTTTTGTGTTTTTAGTAGAGATGTGGTTTTGCCATGTTGGCCAGGCTGGTCTCAAACTTCTGACCTCAGGTGATCTGCCTGCCTCAACCTCTCAAATCACTGAGATTACAGGCATGAGCCACTGCGCCTGGCCCACCTTTGTCTTTGAAGGCCACCCCAAGGAAAACTACATTTTCATCTTGTAATCACAAAACAGAGCTACCATTGGAAATCACACTCTGACTTTCACTTCCAGCTTGCATGCAGGAGTCTCCACATGGCAAGAGCTGTGAGCCGAGGAAGGGTGCTGGTAGGATATACATGGGGGCCATGAGGGTCTGGGCTACAGGCTCATGGAATATGCTGTCCCTTCTGGTTCTGCTAGGCTTAATCTTTGATGCACCATTTTCATCTTATAATGAATTCCCGATGGGCCTCTGTTATGACTTGATGAGGCTGAGGGGACTAGTAATTCTAGTCGAATGGTCATTTGTCATCTCAGCTCTACCAGAGCCAAACAACATGACAGGATTGTCTTTCAAAAGGTGTATAATTCTCTGCTGCAGAAGACACGGCATGCTCCAGTCCCCAAAGGGCCTATGTTGGGATTCTCCCACGGGGATGTTCCAGATGGCACAAAGCATCTTTTCTCTCTACTAATACTTCCAGAACCATTGCATTTGCTGGGTTGTTTTCCCCAGTGGCAGGCTGCTTGAGCTGCCTTAGGCCTGCTTCAGAGCGCCTTCCTGCTCCAGGCCCCACTCGAGGATCCAAGCTCTTTATATTTCCCAGTATATAGTTAAAGCAGTAATTCCAGGTGTGGAATATGCTACCCCCAGAATCCAAAGAGGTCTTTCCTCTCCGTGCCTTCTTTGTTATAACCGGGCACAATGCAATGAGCTGCTCCTACTTTGGAATGGATGTCCTGACCACTGAATTTCTAAACATTTTCCAGATGTGGCAGGTTCTGATTCTTTGTGAGTTTTACTTCCCACCCTCTGTAGCACATGCATGTTGTTGCCCACAGCATGCAAGCCACCTCGAGCTCATCCAGCCCCACCAACATAATACTATTCATGTAACAGATCAGTGTGCTGTGTTCTGGGATGTTCAGATGGTCCAGGTCTCTCTAACCTTTCTATGTTAAAGGATAGGATAATTCATGTAGCCCTGGGGCAAACCTTTGAATGTTTCCTGTTCTTTATTCCATGTTAATGCAAACTGTTTTTTATTCTCTTTTCTGATAATGATAGAAATGAACACCTTCACCAAATCAATGGCCACACACCATGTGTCTGAGGCTAAGATACCACAGTGAGCATGGTGACTGCAATCTGGGTGGAGCTTGCATCCCAGGCATCCTGCAGGATTCATCCTCCAGTTTCCAGGGGCCAGACTGGTGAATTTAATGAAGGTATGATAGAGATTATCTATGGCCTTTGCATCCTTTAGATTCTTAAGGAGAGCACTCACGTCTGCCATCCTCCAAGGGTGCAATATTGCTTTTGATTTATTATGTGGGCCAGAAAGTGTCAGTTTCAGAGACTTCTATGTTGCCTTCTCCACTCTGATAATTCTTACCCTGCAGAATAAGGCATCAACTCTGAAGTATATTGATCTCGGTTATATATTTTGGGACTGGACAAACAGTACCGAGTGGGTCTGGTGACCCAGTGTGACTCACTGTATGCCAAATGTGTTCAGGGTTACATTGACTGCATAGATTCTATATGCCGCTATTCTAATATGGAGAAAGGCTTAATGATGCTCCAGGAGTTACAGTGTTAATGTCAATCAGATCCTGTGTCCAATCATTGAGATGTCTAGGTGGTCCATTTTCTCCAGTGTTCAGTTACTCATGCAAATGGCTGTAGGTTCCTTTGTGGAAGAATTAGGAAATTGCCACCGTGTGATTGACATGATGGTGCAGGAGCCTTTCTCCTAGAGAGCTGGTCACCTCGTCAGCCAGTGGGCTCCAGGTCTGAAAATTAGCTCAGGTCTGGAGTCTGGGAAAGGGGTGACTTCCCGTCAGCCTCCTGGCCATCCATTCTTGACATCTTCCACTGGTATAAACTGAGTAGTATCCTTGTCAATTGTCCATCTATTTTTGTCCCCAGAGCTGCTACATTCTCTCAACCATCTCCATAACTTGTGCATGTGGCCCCCCCAGCTGCCACTCCAACTCTGATAGTCATTGAGACTCCAGGCTTCCAATGGTTAAATCTCACTGCCTGACCTCTGTTGTTCAAGCGTCCTAGCCTATCATCTGATTGCTGTTGATGATCCAGATTCCGTAGCAGGTTCTCCCACTGTCAGCCCAGGCCTGCAGGGGACAGCCACCACTCACCTCCTTAGTGATGCCAGTGCCTACTCACCAGCACATTCCAATAGCCTTGGTGTGTGTTGTGTCACCTGGACCCTCTGGTGGAACCTAATCTGGATGTCTTCTGGCTGTACACAGTATATCCATTCCAGCAGGTTCCACTTTTTGGAGACTTTTAATCCCTTGTTCCACCATTCTGCCACCTCAATTCTGCCTTTTCAGCATGAGCTATTGCTTTTTTGATGCCTCTAGGAACCGTGTTAGCAATGATTTAGTTAGCACCCTTGCCTGGGTCATTGCTAGAGTATTAAATCCTATCTCTTGGAATGGTGCCCTCAACTGACTCAACAAACTCTTTCATATCCAGTTTTATGTTTTGCCTCCCTTCATCAAACATTCTCAGTATTCAGCCCCCCGTGTACTTCTCCAGCTAGTGCATGCTGGTCTAGCCTTAAGACTCCTTTGGGATAGAGTCCTTTCCTTCTTTACCCATAGCTGGGTTATGCTATAGCTTAGTCCTTTTTTTAAAACTAGTGGCCAGGAGAATCCTAGGGGGGCACTCACTGGTTCTGCTTATAATACACTCTCTATAGGACTTTCTTTAATTCCCAGACTTGTTGGGGGCCTGGCTTTCCCTTTCCATAGGAACTTTTGCATCATCTCCTGGAATACTTGTTATATTACACAGTCTTCCCCACTAGGCTATAAGTGCCATGATATGGGTGGCTATTCTCCTTGCCTGACATGAATATTTAATCACGTGTGGCTTGAACATGTGTGGCCTTGTAATAAAGGCCAACATGCACTGAGTGTTCATCATGCGCCAGTTCCTTTAAGCTCTTCCATACACACTCACTCATTTAATCTTCATGTTAATTCTCTGGGATAGGAACTATCATTAGTTCCTGTCTTGCAGATGAGGCAGGCTATCCTTCACCTAAGTCCCCATAGCATCCTATACATTCTGTTGTCATACTAATTATTGTATTGTGTACCTTGAATTGTTTTCTACCTTAGAATTAGAACTGCACTTGAGTAAGGAATCATAGAAATTCAATATACTTTTGTGTGTATCCGTAACTGAATGAGTGAATAAATTAATTCCCAGAAATTAACCAGAGAGGCTTAAGCATTTTGTAATTTCCCTCTTTCTGTTACAGGCATATTGCATTATATATTGTTCTTAATTCATGTACGCTGTTGAAGAAAGGTCAGATCTTTTAATTTGAAGTTCATAAGCCATTACTGCATTCACGTTCGTAATCATCTGTGACTAGTAAACAAGCAATATATTTTATGAACCAGGATATGCAAAACTTTATTTCACGTGAGGAACATGCTTCTTTTATGCATGTCCTCCTCCTCTTCCAAATGTAAATCAGTTTTTATGTCTGTCAAATACCAGCACACATTCTGGTGATTAACAGCCCAGTGTTAATGTGATGAAAGAAATTAATTTTAGATGTGTTTGGAGTTTAGAAGTAATTTGTGTAAAAATAAGATCCTGCTGTGATTCAACTATTTCCTACCCATCTGAAATATGCTGCCCTGGAAAATGTGTTATTGGCACATTTATCATAGATCACAGCTCATTATTTCAAGGGCTGACAAGTGTTTCATTGCACATTTATTAGGGAACCGAGCCTTAATCATATCTGTGGTTTTAAGAGTTCCTGTCCTATTAGATTTGTGACTTTTTTTTACGGAAGAATTTTAAAAGGGAAAAATCTGCTAGACCTGGAACTGAAAGGATGATAATTTTATAGAGTATTTAAAAAGAGTTATAAGGACTCACCTACATTAAAAAGATTGGGCTCCTATTTTATTTTTAAGTGCTGATGAGCAAACTCAATTTCTGGATTCCATTCAGTAGTTCTAAGCGCAGTTATATTCTGAACCAGTAAAACTTCTGCCTTCTAGAAATTTCACAACACTTTCTCTGTCATTTTCTTTTTCTTTTTGGATTTTTGTAAGAGGCAAATGGGTACAATAATAACAATACTAATAGTAATAATAATAATAATGAGATAATAATTTAGAAATACAAATCAAATAAAATCTACATGACCAAAAACAGCACTTTCAAAATGTTGCATTTATTAAAACATTTTTCTTCAATTATTTCAACAAATATTTTAGCCTCTATTGTGTGCCTGTCACTGTTCTTAGTGTCTTGGATGAAGAAAACAGCTACAATTGTGTGCCTAGGGAGAGCTTACCTTCTATTAGGAGTAGACATCGAACAATAACCACAATACATATTCCCATTATGATGTGTGTTCGAAGGGACTAGATCCTTTGGGAAGGATAGAATAAGTGAGAAGTGTTGGAGAAGGTTTAAGGAGTGTTGGGGAAGGTCTGCAATTTTAAGTGGTGTTGTCATTCTTAATGAGATAATGAGCCTTGAGCAAAGACCGAAAGGAGAGGGAGTAGACCTTGAAGAGGTCTGGAGGAGAAGCGTCTGAGGTGCAAGGAGCAGCTAGATCTGAGGCACTGGCTTGGGTCTATGTCTGGAATGTTCAAGGAACAGCCAGAAGGCCAGTGTGGGGTGAGGGATATAGGAAATGAATTCAGGGAGGGACTGTAGAACCAAGACACAGCTAGGGGTTTGTGGGTCCTTATAAGGACTTTGGATTTTCCTCTGAAAGAAATGGGGAGCTGATGCATTTAAGCAGAAGAATGACATGATCCCTCACGACGATCACACTGCGAGGCTGAGAATAGAGTGCACGGGTCAGTGTAGGGAGGACCAGGTAGGAAATTATGGCAGTAATTCAGGTAAGAGATGATGGTGGCTCAGACCAAAGTAATAATGGTGAGTTGATTAGAAGGGGTCAAATTTTGAAAATGTTTTGAAGGTAAAGACAATAGATTTTCTGACAGATTGGGTGTGAGGTGTGAAAGAAAGGAAGAAATCAAAGATAAATTTAGGGCTTTTTGCCTGAGCAAGTAGCAGGATGGAGTTACCATTGCCTGAGATGGGTGAGACCACAGGTGGAGCAGGTATATGATGGTAGTGGAAGTGGCACAAGTCAGGAGCTCACTTGAGAGCCCATTAAAATAGTGATACATATTAGACATTCAAGGGAGGTTGTCACGGAGTGATCTAGACTGGAGATATATCTTTAAGAATTATAAATATGGGCAGGGCGCTGTGGCTCATGCCTGTAATCCCAGCTCTTTGGGAGGCTGAGGCAGGTGGATCACCTGAGGTCAGCAGTTCTTGACCAGCCTGGCTAACATGGTGAAACCCCATTTCTAAAAAATACAAAAACTTAGCAGGTGTGGTGGCATGCACCTGTAATCCCAGCTACTCGGGAGGCTGAGGTAGGAGAATCAGTTGAACCTGGGAGACGGAGGTTGCAATGGGCTGAGATCGCACCATTGCACTCCAGCTTGGGCAACAAGAGCAAAACTCCATCCCCCGTCTCCCCCCAAAAATTGTAAATATGTGAAAGTTATTAAAGTCATGAGACTGATTGGGATCACCTACAGAGTGAATACAGATTAAGAGGAGAGGAAGTTTAAAGACTTATTTTCTTTCACACTTATACTTTATGGTTGACCTAATGACTAGGTGACTAGGTAGCATAAAACAATAGCAAGTACAACTGGCATAAGCAGATTTGGAAGGAAATACGATTTCTGAGAAGTCGCCAACTCAACTGGGAGAGCAGAACTGAGTGGGTCTACTAGAGAGAGGTCACTGTGTATGTCAGGATGTTGTGTTAAAGGAGGCTTAGTTAAGAGTCAATTATTGAAGAAAGTTTTTACTTCATTGGAGTAAATTGGTAAAGAAAGAGAAGCCTTAGTCAACTCCTTCATGGGACTGCTTCTTCCAATCTCTACTCCACAACAGACTCAGCCAGAGTCAAAGGGTGGACTTGGTATCACCCATTTGGCTTCCCATTTCCTGTTCTCCCTGCCCTGTTCTGGCCCTTGGGTGTCTGAAGGGAAGGAAGTGGGAAGGCTGGAGAAAGTATTCCTCCTGCCTTATTGCAGTTCAGATAGCAGCTACATCTTTTCATGACCACATCTTCTGTTGAGCAGTGGCTTCAACTCTCACTCATGCTCCTGTTGCCTGTTCCACCATTTCCTCCTTTTCCTGCTCCAGCAGGCATTCTCTCCCTACTATTGATAGTTCTTGGAGATCTCAAAATCCTAGGTCCACACCCTGTATACCTTTCAATACATAATATAACAAACTAATAAATACAGCTCCCCACTTACTCACTTCTTCTTTTCTCCTAATCTTTCCCTTCTGACTCACCTCACAGGAGTTTCATGAGAAGTATCTGGGAAAGTGCACATTAACGTAAGAAAAAATACCAGCCTGGGCAACATGGTAAGGCCACATCTCTATAAAAATTAGCTGGGCGTGGTGGTGCACACCTGTAGTCCCAGCTACTCAGGAGGCTGAGGTGAGAGCCTTGAGCCTGGAGGGTTAAGGCTGCAGTGAGCCATGATCATGCCACTGCACTCCATCCTGGGTGATGAGCAAGACCCTCTCTCAAAAAAAATAGTTGACACAAATGTATTCTTATTATTATACAGAAAAACACAAAGACATATATATCAGTAATACATACAAAATATTTATAATTTGAGTTGAACAGTAAATGTAATTGAGGTGTGTGTTATTGCGGGAACAGATATATATTAAAAATGAGGCTCCCAAATGCCCTCCCAGCCTATACATTTATGAGAAAGAAATTCTAGAAAGGTGTACTGCTGTGTTATGTCACCAAATAGTTCATTGTACAGGGAGTCTGCAATGATCAGCAGCCACTGTTCTTTTATTAATTTAGCAAACTTTTATTGAATAACTTTTATATGCCAGTGACAATGATAAATGTAGCATAATTACTGCCTCAAAGCTTTTGCAGTCTTGAGAAAGAACTATATAAACAGTTTCTATACAGTGTGATAACTGCTTTGATCGAGGTGATTATAATATACTGCAACACAGAGAAGTGCCAAACAGGGAAATTAGGAAAGGCTTCCTGGAAGAGGTGATGCCTGAAGTGAATCCTGAGGGAGGAGTAGGAGTTAGGTGAGTGATGGGAGGTAGCTGGAGGGGAAGAGTCTAAGAAAGACGCATGAAAGGCTAGAAATAGAGATTTGGAATTCATAACATATAAAGAGAGGTGAGTAAAGCCGAGGAGGTGAATGAGAACTCCCATGGAAGGGGGATTGAGAGAAGAATGAAGGAGAGCTCCAGCATTTGTAGGTTGCGATAATATAAAGAGAAGTCAATGAAAGAAAAGGCTGAGAAAGAGCTAACAGAGGGGCTGAGGATAACCAGAATAAAATAGCATGATAGAAGCTAAGGGAAGATTTAAAGACCGAACAATGTCAAATACAAGCAGAAGATTACGGAGAGTGAACTCGGGTTGGGGGATGCCCGTTGTCCTTGTAGGTGATCTGTATTCACCTTTTGAAGGGAAGAGTGAAATTTATGAAGTTGAAGAGAGGGATACATTATTTGTAAATCACTCTTTTGAGGGGATTGACCATGAAGAAAATGAGAGAGACAAAGGATAGCTAGGAGAGAACACCAGGTCTTTTGGGAGCTTTCTGTCTCTGTGTTCGGAAAGATGTGTGTTTAAGTATAACAAGAAGTATGCCAGTAGAGAGGAAGAGAGTAAAATACAGGATAAGGAGGGAATTATTGTGAGAGAAAATCTGTTCCCACCCTGAAGGAGGAGGAAAGAAATGATATCACACATCCCACAGAAGAACTCTCTCAGTTGCAGGCAACAGAAACCTAACTCAACCTAGCACAATCGAAAGAAGTAATTTCTAGGGTTACCTAACTGGAAATAGGATTACCTCTATCTCTCGGTTCTATTTGACCTAATTATCAGATATGCTGTCTCCACATGGGAGCAAGCTGCCACTGGGAGAGAAAAGACTGAATTATCCTTACAATGTATTTTCTCTGCAGATGAAAATATATCTTTCCAGTTTGTTCTATCAAAATTCTCAAGAAGAAATGCAATTGGCCTGGCTTGAGTCACTCCATAACCTTGAACTAAGTATTCTGGCTCAGGGGAGAGATTATTCTAATGTGCCAGACAAAAATCAGGTGCCGACACTCAACCAGGTCAAGGGTGAAGATGGGATCAACCTCAGCTGAACCACATCAAATGAGCGGGATTGCATGGAATTAAGGAAAGGTGTTTCTTAAATTTGGCTGCACATTAGAATCTAATGAGGAATTTAAAAATAAAAAATAAAAGCTCAGCTCCAAAAGGTGTTGATTTATGGTCTAAAGTGCGGACCAGGAAAGAGAACTTCAAAGGTGTCTCTTACAGGAAATTTACAGTTTCAGTTCTTATGTGTGAGTCTTCAATTTATTTTAAGTTGATTTTTGTGAATAGTATAAGGTAAGGGTCCAGTTAATTTTTTTTTTTTTTTTCGCCTGTGGGTATCCAGTTTTCTCAGCACTGTTTGTTGAAGAAACTGTCCTTTTCGTATTGTGTACTGTTGGTTAAAGATCAGTTGACCTACATGAGTAGGCTTATTTCTGGACTTTATTCTGTTCTATTTGTCTATATGTTTGTCTTTATGCCAGTACCATGCTGCTTTAATTACTGTAGCTTTTCAATATATTTTAAAATCAGGAAATTTGATCCTTCTAGCTTTGTTCTTTCTCAAGATCACTTTGGCTATTCTGGGTCTTTTGTAGTTCCATTTGAATTAGCATTGTTTTTCTATTTCCATAAAAAAGATGTCCAATCTCCCTTCTTGATATATATCCGAAAGAATTGAAACCAGGGTCTTGAAGATATCTATACATATAGATATATATAGATATATCTTGAAGATTATCTATCTATCTATCTATCTGTCTATCTATCTCTGTATATCTAAAAATTATCCTGACAATTAACGTAACTTAAGATTTACTGTGTCTGCACATGTAATTTATTAGGCTTTTTCAAATTTTTAGGTACTTAAGAAGGTGTGTGGTAAAACTGAAGTCTTCAAAAAAGAAAATCAAATATAGTGCATTTATAATGTGATTAAACATGTTTGAAGGTATATAATTAACTTTGCAAATTGAACTAAATGTACTTACAACCTTAAATTTTGTGAAATTTATAAATAAGAATAATAAGCTGAGCTAAAATCTAAGAAAGAATATGTAAATTTAATGCATTGAATATTAATTTGTTTGTTAATGAAAACACATCTCTGGATGGTGTTTTCTGCACACAAAGCCTGCTCTTGAGGGCATGAGGGATTCATTTTGTATCCAGAAGTTGATTTCTGCCAGGATCCCAGCCATTCCACTGACAATGTCATCCTATCGCTAGACTTCCTGTTAGGAAAGAAAAAAATGAGACTCAGTTTATTGAAGCCACTGTAAACTGAGTTTTTATTACGCTGGCTCCTTCTTGATCTTCTTTAATTTTCAGATATGAGCTATTAATCTCTGAAGTCCGGAATATCATAACAGACAACCTTAAGCATTGTAAAATTTTAGAGATAGAACTGAAGAAATTCCAGAAACACCTAGCTCCTTGCCCAGGCTTAGCATACAAATTCCCTTAACATCATCTCAGGCAAGAGGTTGTCTAGTCTCTGTTTGAACAGCTCTGGTAATGGGAAGTACAACTCCTTGATGTAATCTTCTTATTTTTAGACAATTCCAAAAGTTAGAAAGCTCTTCCTCAGGTTATGCTGAAATATGCCCTGCTGTGTTTTCCCTGCAATGGTTTTCGTTTTTCCTTGGGTCTTTATTTTTCCTGCAACAGTGGCTTTGGAGTCCATGATTGTTTTCCTCTCTGTTCCCTCAGTGGTTAATATGCGCTCTCCCTTTCACTGCTTTTTATGTGACACTAGTCAGATGCTTCTTGATGTGTGGTGTTCAGAACTGAACACAACACTCCCTGTGTGATCTGAACAGTCAACCTACAGCCAACGATTGTCCTCCTCCCCTTCCTTCTACTCCCCACCCTCCCAGCTTCTGTTCTCTCTCCTTTGAATACTCTATTTCCTTTAAACCCCACCATTCTCCTTTCCTGTCTAAAACTCTCAGCTTGGAAACTTTAGAATCTTATACAAACCAGATAGGTTAATTCCCCAAATTTCCAATGTGGACCATTTGTTCATTTACGCTGGGTTTTATACTAAATTCTGTCATTATTTGTATGCAGAATTCATGGTTAAGCTGAGATCAAATCCTTCAAAACAATAGATCTGTGGGCTGTTTAGGGTTGAGTCTCTACGGGTCTTAAAATCTAGGGCAGGAAAAAAAGAAAACACGGTCTTTTCCATCATCTTAGGCATAAAAACTTAGAAGTATTTGTGTTACTACAGTAAAAATTCCCCGCTTTGAAAATGAGCGCTTTAGACCTAAGCATCACTTGAGGAATCTTTGCAAAGTGACTAGTTCTGTTAAAAGAATAGGTTTGCCATGCCTCAGAGCATTTGCCAAACTCAGTTACAACCAGAAGGAATCAGACTAATGTGAAAAAAAATTAAATAGGAAAAAAATTTAATGAGCAGTGGGAATTTGAAGTTTAACTTTCAAAAGAAAGCAGATGACGCATCATGGAGTGGTTATATGTTTTATCTGTTTCTTCTGAGTAAAATATATTAAATGTGGTAGGGAAAATTCTCAAGGAAGAGATGTTGGTGAGTCTACTCTGGATTGACTCTACTTACGTTTGGTTAAGATTATGTCTTTATCTGTTTTAATTGTCCCTCTCACCTCATCATTGTTCGGGTCCTTCAGGAAATGAGATCTTCTTAAGAAGGGATGTAATGACCACATCCACTAAAGGAAAAGCAATAGAATTTTCGCTGACTGATTGTTTTTTTTTTTTTTTCTCACCATTAATGCTTCCTTATGATCATAATGAAAACCTTGAAATATTAACTCGATTAAATGTTTTATAGTGAAGAAAGAACTACCATTTTATAGAAGTTGAATTTCTGGCCTGACAAAGGTTTTAGTGGGTTGGCAAAAGCAGGAGAGACGGTTAAAGAATCAATGAACGAAACACAAATCTCCAAGTGTGAGCTTTGGAAGGATTTTTAACAGCCATATTTTGTTCTGATTAACTCTCCTTTTCCCAGAAGCAAGAGGATGTCCTCTGTTGGAGCAATGCATCTAGGACAATCTGTCATCTTTAATAGTACCACTAATAATAAGAAAGTCATTTTCAGGCTCTTTCATTTTAATTAGATGCTGGGTAGCTACCCTAATAGCTCATTCTATTCTTTCTTCAAGAGCTTATATATTATAGTTTTTGTGGAAGTAGAAGCCTTATGTTATAGACAACTGCTTAAAGTTTTTTTCTGGCTAAAGCATGTAGCTTTTCTATATTATTCATTAGAGAAGAAATTTATTTTTTTAAATTTTAATATGAATGAATCTGAGTAGATGATGAGTGGGAAGAGACCTACACTAACCTGGCCAGTCACAAGGAGATGGTTTATTTTGGTAGCTATTAGAAGCGTTCTATAGTTGGAGGTAGGTAAAGGCTATAGGTTTCCTTCCCTACCGTCTTGCTCCCAGGTGCTATATTATAACAAAAATATATCTCATGCTGAAGTTTTCCACTCAAGCAAGCAATTATCAGCAAGCAGCCACAAAATAACCATCTAGCTTGCTCCTGGAAAGTCAGTGAGGTCCCATTCTCTGTTCTTTAGTCCCTGTCTTTCATTATATCACCACCTGGTAGCAAGTTCTCTACATGAAAGGTTCTTTGGAGGCAGTTTCAATGCTGTTGCAATAGCAGGATTCAGCTAAGTCTCTAGTTGGAATGAAGTGACAGAATCATCCGTTAAGTTGTGGGACTCAGGACTGAATTGGAGGCTAAGAATACCACATGGGTCAGGCTACTGGGCTTGCTAGATTACTGTATTCAATCCACTGTACTTAAATATTATTCATTTCATACATGAAATATTATTTCTAATATTCCTTATGCAAATAAGCAAACTCTATAGTGCTGATCTAGATGAAGATAGTTCAAGTGTTTGTGGTTCAAATGCTATGCAACTATCATGGGTTATTCATGATTAGAGGTACCCCCAAATATTAACCAAATATATATACACCCCACCGTGTATGTATAAAGTAAATTATAGATAACATAAGATTCATGAGATATTAAATCACCATGCAGCTTCCATTTCCCTCATGTTTCATTTCCTTCCTTCCTTCCTTCTTTCCTTCCTTCTTTCCTTCCTTCCTTCCTTCCTTCCTTCCTTCCTTCCATTTTCTTTCCTCCAATTTTTCTTTCTCCCTCCTCCCCCATACCTCCCCTTTATTCAGCAAGTATTCATTGAGTGGCTACTTAATCTGTCAGAAAACCAGGGTTGAAAACCAACCATTACTATTTGACTAGCCTGGGATATGTCTTTTTTTACTGGTTTGGGATAGAGGTTTTTCCCAGGACCCAAAACTTCCCATATTTAAAATGGGGACAGTCTCAGGCAATCTGAGATGGTTGGTTACCTTAGTTACCCTATATGTAATTCTGGGGAAATTTAAATCCTAAAACTCAGGCCTCTCATCTTTAAAATGGGAAGTGATAATGTAATAGGTACCTAATAATGTCATTATAAAAATTAATAATTTGGTTCATACAAAGTACATGAAACATGATGTAACAATGTGGAGGACACTTTACTTCCCTGACAACAGATTTCACCTTCCCCGCCAAAAAAAAGACTTATTGGTTGGGTGAATACTTAGGTAAGCAGTTATAGGTAGAGATAAAATGGCCTGGGGATATGGGTGAGTGACAGTAGATGGCCCCTAAACTGCTTTCTAAGGAGGATTAGGTGTGGTAGCTGGCTGATTTTGTCTTGCTGAGTGGACACAAAGCTGAGGACCTAGATAAGAGAATAACTTCTAGAAACTCTGTGTGTAAAGGGAGTGGTATGAAAGAGAAGCAAAATGTCGAATATAGAAGAGGATGAAGCTTTCTGTGACATGTGATATATTCTTCTATGTCCCTGTGAAATTCTTTCTAAAAAACATACATGACTGCATTATGAATTTGCAGCTACGTCTTATTTTAGGGTATGGTGAAGAACAGTTCAGCATCAACAAAGGCACAGGGTAAGAAGAGAAGCTGCCTTCTGAATGATAATAACAGTACCTACCTTATAGGATTGAGGTTGGGATTAAATGACCTTATGTGTCTTATGTGACATGATGTCTATAGAAACTCATAGAACAATGTCTGACACATCTTAAGTACCCTGTAGGTATTATTTTTAGAATAGCCTGTTCTCAATGAGCACTAATTTCCTTTTACCTCCTTTATGCTTGAGGCTTTCTCCCATACGTTACCCTTTTTTGTTTTTTTTTTTGTTTTTGTTTTTTTTTTTTTTTTGGTTTGGTCTTTTTTGAGACAAGTTCCGGCTCTGTTGCCCAGGCTGGAGTGCCTTGGTGCGATAACAGCCAATGACAGCTCACTGCAGCCTCAACCTCCTGAGCTCAAGTGATTTTCCCACCTCACAGCCTCCTTAGGAGCTGGAACTACGGGTGTTTACCACCTCACTCGACTACTTTTTCCTATTTTTTGTAGAGAAGGGGTTTTGCCATGTAGCCCAGGCTGCTCTCAAACTCTTGAGCTCAAGCAATCCTCCCGCCTCGGCCTCTGAAAGTTCTGGGATTACTGTGTGAGCCACTGTGCCCACCACTTCCCTGTTTTTAACTAGCTTTCAGTTTTGGATTAAAAACTAGACCCTGGTGTTGCAAAAACCTTAAAAATCCCGTGTAATGTAACCTTTGTCTATGCTGGAGATATTGTCTCTCCTTGGCTCAGCAGGGTCCTGACAAAGTCTTTTTCCCCACACAGACCAAGGCTGGTTATTTTTAGAGGCCCCATTTTCACTTCAGAATTCCCAAGGCTTGGTCTCAGAAGTGGTTGACTCTGACTGCTTGGTTCTTTCTTTCTGCATTTGAGGAGAGGCGGTAAATAAAAAGTTCAGGAAAATCATCCTTAGCTGACATATAGAGCAGGAAAATAAAGTAATTTTTGGTGCTTATTGGAGTCTTGGATAGAAGCAGTCATTTGACCTACAAGATTTCACAGATCAAGCTTCCACATTCAAGGCTTCATGAATAATTGAAGTATACAGATCTTTCTGTTAGGAAATCCACTTGATTTATTCAGCTTCGGGTTGTCTCACTTCCAGGTTATTCATTCAGGACTGCTTCCAGGTAAACCTGACAGTTTCAATTACCCAAACCCCTCATCTGTGTATGCGTGCCTATACATTTGAATAATTTAAGCGGGGGGCACTCTTTGATTTAAACTCAGAATATCTTGAGATCATGTAAGAATCGTAAGTGTCTTTATATCCCACCTCAAACTACCGTTGTACAATGACTAAATTATCACTACACAGTTCCAGGATGCCTGCTGTTCAGAGTCCAAATACTGGTCGGTAAATTATACACAATCAACAGTGAAAACTCAAGCTAGATCTTTCATGGGACCTCATGTCAACTTTGGTGGATATGACCTCTAGGGACAGCAGACACACACCATTTGGAAAAAATAAACTTAAAATAACATTAGAAAGGAAATCTATCTAAACAACGACCTCTACTGAATACTCTTTTTTTTCTTTGCTTTGTAGCACAATAGCTATCTAAAGATCCTTGCGTAAGATTAGATGAGGTTACCCATTAATTCATGTTATTCAGTGTTTAATGTAGAAAAAGTATTTTGGAGCCATAAAAATGCTCTTTAAGTAGTAAACCTAATTCAACCATCAGGATCGTTTCCTCTGCTGTGTTAAAAATCAACCTGACTATTCATGCATGCCTAAAGTCAGAATTTATGACATCTCAGATAAACATGGAGATACAGAGGAATCTGTTAAAGGCTTCCTTAGCTTGTATATAATAATATCAGAAATAAGTTTTTATAAATTTTAGCTATATAAAGTTATATGAAGAGTGAGACTGATGTTTTTCATGTGAGAAATATATCTATATCCAAATAGAAGTATTTATATACTATTCTTAATTACTTTCTGATAAAGTCAGCCTAGCAGGTTTGCCTTACATAATAGTTCTATTGCTGATCTCTTTTCATTTTTTAAAAAAACATATTTAGTTTGCATACCCCTTCTTCCTCAAAAAGGCAAACAATTTGTGTGTAATGAAATTTCACTTACTATGGGAAGCTAAAGTTCTATTAAAAAGCAAACTGGAGAAGATAACAAAATGTATCTTCTGAGACTACATTTCATTTCTAAAAGGAACATGATTTTATCAAAAGCTCCATAATCAATTTTGATAAAAATAAAACACTAGAGATTAATTCACCTGACACTTAAATCTGGAAATTAAATAAATTTTTCCTTTTTCATTAAGACTCTGCATAGCTCAACGTGTTTGGGAATATTAAATACTACTAAGCATCAAGAGAATGAGAAGACAAGCCATAGAGTGGGATAAAATATTTGCAGAGAGTGAGAAAATATTTTCAAAAGATACAACTGATAAAAACAAACAAACAAACAAACAAACAAAAACTGTTATCCAAAATATACAAAGAACATTTAAAGGTCAACAACAAGAGAATGAACAACTTATTTAGAAAATGTGCAGAAGACCCGAGCAGGTGCCTCGTTAAAGAAAATATACAAATGGCAAAGTGAGCATATGAAAAGATGTTCAATATTGTATGTCATTAGGGAATTGCAAATTAAGACAATAATATGATATAACTACATATCTATTAGAATGACACAAATCCAAAACATTGACAATACTGTGATGGTTAATACCGAGTGTCAACTTGATTGGATTGAAGCATACAAAGTATTGATCCTGGGTGTGTCTGTGAGGGTGTTGCCAAAGGAGATGAACATTTGTGTCAGTGGACTGGGAAAGGCAGACTCATACTTAATCCCAGTAGGCACAATCTAATCAGCTGTCAGAGAGGCCGGGATACAAGCAGGCAGAAAAATGTGAAATGAGAAACTGGTCTAGCCTTCCCACCTACATCTTTCTCCCATGCTGGATTCTTCCTGCCCTCGAACATCGGACTCCAGGTTCTTTAGTTTTGGAAGCTGGACTTGCTCTCCTTGCTCCTCAACCTGCAGATGGCCTATTGTGGGACGTTGTGATTGTGTGAGTTAATACTTAATAATATGTACATTTAATATATAGTTTAACATATATAGATACATAAATCTACCTCTATATATTAAATCTCTCTCTCTCTCTCTCTCTCGCTCTCTCTCTCTCTCTATATATATATATATATATTCCATTAGCTGTGTCCCTCTACAGAACCCTGACTAATACAAATACCAAATACTGTCAAGTAAGTAGAGCAACAGGAATTCTCATATTGCTGATGGGAACCCAAAATGGCACAGCACTTTGGAAGACACTTTGGCAGTTTCTTACAAAACTAAACATACTCTTATTATACTGTCTAGCGATCATGCTCTCTGACATTTACTCAAATGAATTGAAAACTTATGTCTACACAAAAACCTGTACATGCACATTTATAGTGTTTATAGCAGCTTGATTCATAATTGCTAAACTTGGAAGCAACCAAGATGTCCTTCCATGGGTGAATACATAAACTGTGGCACATCCAGATATTGGAATATGATTTAGTGCTAAAAAAAATGAGCTATCAAGTAATGAAAAGACAAGAAGGAGACTTAAATGCATATTACTAGATGAAAGAAGCCAATCTGAAAAGGCTCTGTACTGTATGATTCCAACTATATGACATTCTGAAGAAGGCAAATCTATGGAGATAGTAAAACGATCAGTGTTTGCCAGGTGTGAGATAGAGGAAGAAATGAACAGGCAGGGCACAGAGGTTTAGTGCCCCCAAAACGTTAATTTTAGGGCAGTGAAACTGTTCTGTATGACATGACTGTAGTGGATACATCACTATACATTTGTCCAAGTCTACAGAATGTAGAACACCAAGAGTAAACCCTGATATAAACTACAGGCTTTGGAAGATGATGTGTTAGTGTAGGCTCATTGGTGGTGACAAATGTACCACTCTGGTGTGGAATGTCAATAGCGGGGGAGGTTGTATGTGTATGGGGACAGTAATAGGGTATGTGGGAACTTCCTGTACTTTCTTCTCAATTTTGCTGTGCATCTAAAACTGCTCTACAAATAAAATTTATTAATTAAAAACAAAACAAAACTACTAAGCTTATTTCATTTAAAAATCTTCCCTTATGTACATCTATTATGTATCCATAATAATTAAAAATAAAAATGTCTTCTCTTGAGCAAAAAGAGTTTATAAAGCAAAGAGCAGTGTGTAAACATCATGAATTCTACTTGTAAGTTAAAAATAGCATTCTTTTAAGTAAGTTTTGACTATCATTATCCTATAAACTTAGGATATTTAATTAACATTAATTACCTACTATATTGAAAGAGATTTACAAGCAACAAACTTAAATCTGGATCCTTTCTCCTCCAATTTTTCTCCTCCTTTTTTCTTCTTTCTCACCGCCTTCTTGTTTTTCTTTTTCCCTTCTTTGTCATAAAGTGACTTTTTAATCTTTTAAAAAGAAGAATATGCATGTTTGCATTTTCTGTTAAGAAATGAGCCCATCCAAAATCTCAAAAGAAAAATCTGCCTGTTCAAGATTTTTTCACCAGAAGTACATGTAAATATGCATAATTTTCAGAAGCCTCATGTTTTGTGGTTTTTGTAGTCCTAAAATAATGTGACATATGGAGAGTGAATGCGAGTAGCTCATCTAATGTACAGCTTCATTCTGTCTTGAATACCACAAGGCTAATCAGGAAAGTGACCAATAATCTTGAATTAATATTATTTAGTCTGAAAAGAACAAAGAGTTTTTGAGAATATATGCGCACATAGTTATTGGGAGAGGGAAATACGTATGACCTGAGGCTAATTTGTCTTATATTAAAGGATATAAATATGTTTCAGACTTTTCAATAGTGTTTTGCAAACTACAAGTTTTGACTTGTTAGTGGGTCAAAATATCAACTGAGTAGATTGCAACCAGTATTTTTTTTAAGATGAAATAGAATAGAAACTATCTGAGTATACAGTACTTACGAAGAATAAGTGCTATTACACAAAACTTGAGTTTCAGGGTTATTTGCTAGGTTAAGTTATCAAATTTATTTTTTTTTTTAATTGTGGGTTACAAGCACAATAGCTTGAGAGTCACTGCATTAGACCACTCATCTTTCCCTGTAGCCATTAAGATTAAAAAGTAGTGACAATACCAAGTACCTTAAATTTACCCAATGCCGTTTCCTCTTAAGCACTCCAAGTACTTCATAAATGATGCAATCTTCTTTATAACAACAATGCAATGGTCTTGTGAACCATGTGGACAGCAGCTGCTGCAGATGGGAAATGAAAGCCCAAGAGTGACTCATCAAGGGCTGCAGGAGAGCTGGCCACAAAACGTGGATGATCATGAGAGCTAAGGTGAAGACAGAGCAAATCATCTCACCTCCTCCTTAACTGCATTCAATGCTCTCCACCACCTGTCCAAAGGATGTGTTCAATGTTTTAAATAAATTCGAACATCTGGTACAAAGAAGAAATAACTAACCTTCTAGAGGCCACAGAGAAGGCTGGAGAATCAAGTATGTGGGAGTACCTGGTCAATTTGGATTCTGCTCCAGTTGTTCTTACAATAGGACTTTCCCTTTGAAACTTCTGGGAAGAATCACTAATGCGTAAGTGGGTGTTATCTTCCTGGGAGGCTAATTTAGCAAGTCAGAAGAGCAACAACTGGGTGGAATTCGACAGACTCTAGATTGGAATGTCCTTCTGGGACTCAGGCTGTCTAACAAAAACCAGGAGGTTATTTCAAACAAACATGCACACGCTTACAAGGATAACTGTTTTTCAGATGCCCGAGTGACTCATCTCCTCGTTCTGACTTATTCTGTGAACGTTAGTGTTGACTCCCTGATGGGCGGTCTGCCCTTACAGTTTCATAGCTTAAAGTTCATTTGTCACACCCTTATTTGATAAGCTCTGGTAGATTGTTAAATAGGCAATGGGTGACTTGTGGAAAAAGAGTACTTAGGATGGATAAGCAACTTGGACTCCATGATAGATGTTGAAAAGAAGAGAGAGGCAGAGCAAAGCAAGCATAATGCAACCAGCTAATATTTGTTGAGTTCTTGTTAAATTCCAGGCACCTGACATGCATTATTTCTCAACAATCCCTTTAGTGGGTATTACAATTATCTCCACTTTACTGAGATGGAAACTGAGGCTCAGAGGAATAAAGTAATTCTCCTAAAGTCACACTGTGGCACAATGACCAGGGTAGGATTCCAGGCATATGTTGCCACAGAGCTGAGCACTTAATTCTTCGTGCAAATGTCAGACCAATGGCCATATTCCATCTGCAGAGGCGGACAACATCAGGTCCTGCAAAGAAATCCACCACTTATCAGCGTGGGACTTAGGGCAAATACTTCCCCTTTTTGAATGTTGGTTTTTCCTTTTAAATGGAGATAATGATACTTCAGTGGTTGACTTGTGAGAATTCACTAGTGTGAAGAAATGCACAGAAAGCCTCCAGTCTGTGTCTGGCACACTAGCAAATCCATAGATGAATTGCTTCTGAGAGCAAATCTTGTCAACGGGAAGCATGGCAGTCAGTAGTTACAGACGGTGCATCATGACCCCGGCGTCATCCAGCAACTTGCTGGATGGAGATGTGGATTAAGTGCTTTTGCTCATTTGCTGGTAACAGCAGACCTTTGGAGGCCAGCTGTGTGTACTATGACAAGCCATTCACTTTGCTGCAGGAATCCCAACCCTGAGAGGGCACTTTCTCAAGACATCTCATTTCAAAGGCTGTGTTCATTGGAAGAGCCCACGGCACAGCCTGCTGAACTGAACCAGAACCAGGCTAAGACAGAGCCCTGGACACTTCGGTGACTTTCACTGCTTTCCTGCTGTTATCTTTCTTTGCTGCCTGCCTGAGACCTTCACAAAACACAGGAATTAGGGACTCAGATGTAAAGCATAGTGGTTAAAACCTCAGTTGCCTCCCTCTCTGTCTACACAGCAACACTACCATCTTGTTTATAATGCACCAGACACCTGCTTTTTTTCCATTCCCTGAACACCGCAACTTTTTTCCTCCTGGCATTTGCTCCCACTCTTCCTTCCGTATGAGCACTCTTTTCTTGGCTGTTTGCACTCTCAAATCCTTCCATCCTATAAATCCCATTAGGGATGTCTTCCTGAGAACCTCAACTATGAGGCCAGTGCCCCTCACTTGTTATTCTCTAACATTTCACCCCTTTTAAATTTCTTTCTTTACCTTTATTAATATATGAAATTATCTTCATGAGGCCAGGGATTGATGTCTGTTTTGTAAACCACCCCAAATGCCTGGGGGCAGTGTTTGGCAATTGATAATTGTTGTGTAAATGAATGAATGGATGGAGGAATGCATTGGTTTACCTAGACTCTACTCAACTTATCTTCTCTCACTTGAATGTAAGCTCCTTGGCACCAGGACCTTATCTGTCCAGTTCACTGCTGTCCCTGAAAGCCTAAAACAATGCCTAGCAAAAGGTAGAAATGTAATAAATATTTTTAATGAATCGATTAAGCTTGAACTCCAAAACCTAGCAGGCTTACAGTTCACATTCTTGGAGTCCATGGTTAAAGTACAAATGGATACCTATGCA
>NW_012107586.1:7195847-7230315 GCF_000951045.1 Mandrillus leucophaeus | reverse complement strand
TCAGTGGTTGACTTGTGAGAATTCACTAGTGTGAAGAAATGCACAGAAAGCCTCCAGTCTGTGTCTGGCACACTAGCAAATCCATAGATGAATTGCTTCTGAGAGCAAATCTTGTCAACGGGAAGCATGGCAGTCAGTAGTTACAGACGGTGCATCATGACCCCGGCGTCATCCAGCAACTTGCTGGATGGAGATGTGGATTAAGTGCTTTTGCTCATTTGCTGGTAACAGCAGACCTTTGGAGGCCAGCTGTGTGTACTATGACAAGCCATTCACTTTGCTGCAGGAATCCCAACCCTGAGAGGGCACTTTCTCAAGACATCTCATTTCAAAGGCTGTGTTCATTGGAAGAGCCCACGGCACAGCCTGCTGAACTGAACCAGAACCAGGCTAAGACAGAGCCCTGGACACTTCGGTGACTTTCACTGCTTTCCTGCTGTTATCTTTCTTTGCTGCCTGCCTGAGACCTTCACAAAACACAGGAATTAGGGACTCAGATGTAAAGCATAGTGGTTAAAACCTCAGTTGCCTCCCTCTCTGTCTACACAGCAACACTACCATCTTGTTTATAATGCACCAGACACCTGCTTTTTTTCCATTCCCTGAACACCGCAACTTTTTTCCTCCTGGCATTTGCTCCCACTCTTCCTTCCGTATGAGCACTCTTTTCTTGGCTGTTTGCACTCTCAAATCCTTCCATCCTATAAATCCCATTAGGGATGTCTTCCTGAGAACCTCAACTATGAGGCCAGTGCCCCTCACTTGTTATTCTCTAACATTTCACCCCTTTTAAATTTCTTTCTTTACCTTTATTAATATATGAAATTATCTTCATGAGGCCAGGGATTGATGTCTGTTTTGTAAACCACCCCAAATGCCTGGGGGCAGTGTTTGGCAATTGATAATTGTTGTGTAAATGAATGAATGGATGGAGGAATGCATTGGTTTACCTAGACTCTACTCAACTTATCTTCTCTCACTTGAATGTAAGCTCCTTGGCACCAGGACCTTATCTGTCCAGTTCACTGCTGTCCCTGAAAGCCTAAAACAATGCCTAGCAAAAGGTAGAAATGTAATAAATATTTTTAATGAATCGATTAAGCTTGAACTCCAAAACCTAGCAGGCTTACAGTTCACATTCTTGGAGTCCATGGTTAAAGTACAAATGGATACCTATGCACCATACATCTACATATTTATAAATCAAGCTAACATTAAATAAAGTATGGTTTATTCTCCTGTCTTGAATGATAATCTTTTGTAATAATCTAGAAAAGCTGAATTTTGGATTTTGGGAGTCCTCAGAGTTCTAAAGTTATGTGCTAGAATGCAGTGGCCAGGGCAGTGTTGGCCTGGCCTGCCATCCATGCTTGTAGCCCACACTCTCCACCCCCTGCTCCATCTCACACGTCACAGAGCTTAAATAAGCACACATTTGCACATTTTAGCCGATATGTTTGAGCTCTGTGTCGATTCTTCCTGCAAATTGTTGCCTTTGAATATTCCTCAGGCCTGAAGTTTTGCCAGCAGGAGCATGGATGCAGAGAAGAATCCCTGCACAGATCCTGGAACTACACTTAGGACTATGTTTGAGCAGCAAACTCTAGATTCCTGGACACCTGGAGCATGGTCTATAGGTGGTAGTTCCAGGCTCTGGGTGGGCAAAATCTCTTCACTCCATGGACTCTCCAGCTGGGCGGAGGGGCATAGCTGGAAGGACAGAGCAAGACTGTCTAAAACTCCTGGCTTTGATCACTGGGCAGCAATGCATGTGAGGGCAGAGGATTCACTGATCTAAATTTGAGCAGGTACAGAGAATGGAAGGGAGGGAAGAAAGAGGAGAGGTTGTCTAGGATGCATGTGTGGCTACTTAGGCTGCTATGCTCATCTCTGTGTGTGTTTATGATTCCTGTCTACAGCTGGAAGACAAACGGTGAGGGAACGTAATCACCAAGAGTAGATAGAGGCAAGAAGACAGGTTTTGAGCTGAAAGGTGATTGGCTGGTTCAGGAGCATCATTCCGTTAACATTATTCAAGTCATTCCAGAGAGGCGAGTAATGCTGGTGAATCTCCTCAGTTTATTTCTCAGTAAAAATCAATGGATATTAAAAAGAGCTCTGCATTATATGATGTTTAGTGAACACTTGAGGGAAGAAAGCTCATGTAAAACATGAACTATGCAATTGAATGTAAAACTGAAAACAAATATTCGTAGTGCACTTTTGCAGGCCCATTCTACTTAAGAGTTTTAATCAGAAGACTTTACACAAAGCGAATTCAGTATCTTAATTTAAGTCCGCAGGGGTTTTTGTTGTTGTTGTTGTTGTTTTGTTTTGTTTTGTTTTTGAGCACCTTCTAAGTGTTGTCACATGCTGGGCACTGGAAAGCCAAAGAGGAACAACTGGGGAATCTCGCTTTTAAAGAAGGAACATGCACATGTTGAGATGATCTAAATTAAGATTTGTTGGCTGGGCACAGTGGCTCAAGCCTATAATCCCAGCACTTTGGGAGGTCAAAGCGGATGGATTGCTTGAGTCCAGGAGTTACAGACCAGGCTGGGCAACATAGTGAAACCCTGTCTCTACTAAGAATTAAAAAAATTAGCTGGGCATGGTGACACATGCCTGTAATCCCAGCTACTCAGGAAGCCAAGGCAGGAGAATCGCTTGAAACTGAGAGCCAAGGAGACTGAGATTGCGGTGAGCTGAGATTGCGCCACCGAATTCCAGCCTGAGCGACAGAGTGAGACTCTGTTCCAAAGCCAAAACGGATTTGCTGTATGCCCTTCTAGATGTATGCCTGCATCCTTTGCTGCTTATTATTTTATAAATAAAATTTTAAAAATATTTTTCTTTACCTCCTAAAAGCTTTTAGGTATCAAAGAATAGGTGGAAGTTTAGCTTAATGAAATAATTTAACTTTTTAAATAAAAGTCCTACCAATGCAAATATTGAGTCTCTTTCATTTTTATTAATTTGACTTAAAGGGTCTTAAAAAATGCATTAAGGTTCCACAATGTTTCACTCTAATTGTAATTTATGTTTCTTTCCTTCTTTAACCTTTATCTTTTAGGCTTTCTTTTCACCCTTTATTTTCATTTTACCTCATTGCAGTGTTACAAGCCATCACCTTTCTCAGTAACAGGGTCTGTGACAGTCAATAATTATGTGATTTTAAAAAATGATAAGTTCTTCTAATTGCTTTAGCTAATAAAATGGCGTAGGACTGATAAGCTTGAATAATGCTACTTAATTGCTTTTGCTAAAGATAGAGTTGGCTGACATTAGTTATAGTCTTTTAACTTTGAAGAAGCAATACATATATTAAAGAAAATGACTACACATCCTTGGGGAAAATGGTGGTTGAATTTTCTTTTTGTTGGTTGGAAAAAAATGTAATAGAATCTTAGACACAACTCAGTGATATGACTCCATAGTTTCATAAGAGGTTATTCTTTTCTAAAAGATAATAAAACACAGTCATAAAATAAAAAATAGATAATAATAGATATAATAGATATAATCAAAATGAAAAAATGTCTTTTGTACTTTGAAGTACACCATCAAAAACGTGAAAAGACAACACACAGAATGGAAGAAAAAATTTGTAAAGCATGTTTCTGATAACATACTTTCATCTAGAATGTAAAAAGAACACTTATAACTCAACAATAAAAGGCCAATAATCAAATTTTAAAATGGGCAGCGGATCTGGACAGACATCTTTCTCTGAAGGAAATGTACAAGTGGCTTGTTAGTGTGTGGAAAGATGCTCATCACCATTAGCCACCAGGGAAATGCAAATCAAAAACCAAAATGAGACACCAATTCACACCTGCTAGGCTGGCTAGAATTAAAACAAACAAACAAACAAACAAATCTGAGATAATAACAGATGTTGATGAGAATGTGGAGAGATTAGAAACCTCATACACTGCTGATGGAAATGTGAAATGGAGAAGCTGCTTTGGGAAATAGTCTGGCAGTTCCTCAAATGAGTAAACATGGAGTTAGCACGTGACCCAGCAATTCCACTCCTGGGGGTATATAACCAATAGAAATGAAAACAGACATCCAAGTAAGTTATACATAAATGTTTATAGTTGCATTATTCATAATAGCCAGAACCTGAAAATAACCTAAATGTCCATCAACTGCTGAATGGATCAGTAGACATGGTATATCCATACAACGGGGTGTTTCGTAATAGAAAGCAATGAAGTTCTAATATATGTAACAAAATGGATCAACCGTGAAAACATTATGCTAAGTGAAAGATGCCAGTAACAGATGGTCAAAAATAATATGATTATATTTATTTATTTATTACTTACTTATTGAGACAGAGTTTCCCTGTGTTGCCCAGGCTGGAGTGCAGTGGCATGATCTCCACTCCCTGCAACCTCCGCCGCCCTGGTTTGAGCAATTCTTGTGCTTCAGCCTCCTGAGTAGCTGAGATTACAGATATGTGCCACCATGTCCAGTTAATTTTTGTATTTTTAGTAGAGATGGGGTTCCCCATGTTGGCCAGGCTGGTCTCAAACTCCTGACCTCAAGTGACCCACCCACCTCGGCCTCCCAAAGTGCTGGGATTACAGGCGTGAGCCACCACACCTGGGTGTATGATTCTGTTTAAATAAAATGTCCAGAGTAGGCAGATTCATAGAAACCTGAAGTAGATTAGTGGTTGCCCAGGCCTAGAGTAGTTGGGGAGAAATAGACAGTAATTAATAACGGGGATGGGGTTTCCTTTTGGAGTAATGAAAATGTTGTAGAATTAGATATGGCAACGATTACACAACTCTGTGAATAATTAAGAACTATCAAATTTCATATTTAAATGTGTAAGTTGTATAATACATAAAGTATATCCCAAAAAGCCATTACAAAATAAGACAATGATCCGCTATTAAAATTTTGTAATCTTGATTTCTGTGATTCAGCGTCTCCTTGGAGTTTTCTAAGTTAACAGATGCTCTTTTAACTAGACAGCTTAACATAGTTTGACGATTTCTACTGTAGTATATGTTTATATTTTTTACCCTTTGCTTTCTTCTAAATAGCAAAATGTAATTGATTCCATTTTAACTACTTTCTTTTACGATAAGCTCCATAAAATAATCATAACTCTAAGATGACACCTTTTTAAATGCCACCTGAGTGTTTAATGTGAGTGCTTATTCTGTTTGGTCTGTAGAAGTTCTGGTAAGAATTTCAATTTGAAGCCACCCAAATCCTCCCCATCTGCTCTGCCACTCCCTATTCCAGCTTCCATTATCTTTTTCCTGTATGTAATAGCCTCGTAATAGAGCCCCACATCCTCTCTGGCCTCCTTCCAATCACTTTTCCACACTGAAGCTAGATTTTTTTTCAAAATGCAAATAGATTATGTCATCCCCAGTGAGAAAGCTCTTCAATGCCTCCCGATTGTTCTTAAGACAAAGACTAAAGTCTTCTGTGGGCCCACAGGCTCTGCAGGCTGGTGCCCTACCTACATTTCCAGTCGCGTCTCACACCATTTTCCTCCCTGCTCATCCACTCCAGCCACACAGGCCTCTTTCTGTTCTCAGAAAATATACACCCTGCCATGAAGCTGCTGTGCATGGCGCTCCCTGTCCCAGCGGTGCTGTTCCTCCCTCCACCTCTCCTATGGTGTGTCAGATCTCAGTGCCATCTCAGTTCAGTTTCTTGGCACTGTGTTCCTTTCTGCCATAGTCTGTATCATGATTTGTAATTACACATTCATTACTGAACGAGTAACTGGCAGTCCAAGGCAGAGACTACACCCCATCCATCGAATCACACCACCTCCTCAGCACATCCAAGTATGCCCCAAACAACAGAAGACGGCAGAGTGGGTAGTGACTGACTTGGGTTGCGGAGAATAGGAAGGTTCCTTAGGGGAGAGGACATATGGGCAGCATTCTGGAGGGTGGGTTTTGCTAACCGGGGAATGGAGTGAGAGAACCTGGGCCAACGGGCACCAGCACAGAAAACTGTGTTTAGGGAAAAGCCAGAATCCATCATGGCTGCCACCTGGACACCAGGGCAACGGGTGAGCGCTCGGTGAGGTGAGAGACATGGCAGAGCAGCAGTTGGAAGCTGAGGTTAAGCCCACATTGCGAAAGGTCTTATGGACAATAGAAAGTCACTGAGTATTTCTAACAAGAAAGTGATTTGAATAGGCCTTTGTGCTTGCAGGATGACTGTGGAAGAAGGGTAGGGGATAGATAAAAGAAAACAGCCCCAAAGTTGGGGGACTGGTTCCAACAGGGAACCAAGAGACCCCAGCTAGGACTGCTGGTAGCCATGGGAGGCAGGAACGATCAGGGCCTGACTGTGCAAGAACAAAGTGAATTCACCTGGAGAGTGCAGTCAGACCTGTGGGTTAATGTCTAAATGCCTTTTAGCTATCCTATGAAAAAAGAAGGAAAATGTCTCCTTCTACTGCTAGGTTTTGAGAAATATCTATCTTGATTTTTACAATGCAAAAACAGCATTGTACTTGCAGATAAGGATTAAGTTATACAGTTCAATTTTCTTTGTCATTTTATCTTTCTTTCCAAGAACACTGTGAGACAAAGTGACAGAATTAATCTATTAGATCTTTGCAAAGGTTTTTTCACAAGTCACCTTGCTGGTGGTCATTTCAATGATAGTCTAATTCACATATGTGTATAGTTAATTTGTGCTCATTCATACATGTATATATGAATCCATTCATATATGTATATAATAATAATTTTGAAAAGTCTCAAATCATGAGGTAAAGCATGAAATGTTTGTCCCCCTTAATAATTGCCTGCAGTAGTCTTTGTTTAATCCACCTTTCCCACTGGGTAGAAAGTACTTCTAAGGTCAAATTAATATAATTCCATACTTTTAATCATTTCAGTGATTAAAACAGTCTACTCTCAGATATTAAGACTTGGTTCTAGTCAATTTCCAACCCTTTGCTCTGTTTTTCCAACACAGGCTGGATATGTGGTTACAGATGGCAGCTAAGGAGCCAGAGTTGGCGAGTGGCCCTTCAGTCCTCATTTCACAACTCCTTTGGCTTTTCTGGTGCTGGAGACGAGAGGAGGGAAAGGGTTGTGGATCACCACTGATATGCCTCATGGTCTATAGGCACATGGTGGATGAGTGCAGGACCAAAAGACTTCACAGAAGAGGGATGCAGCTCCAAGAATTTTCCTCAGGTTGCTTGTTGAACTCAGTCATATCTTTCTTTGGACACCCAAGTTGGCCTCCCACCACAGTCCTGTGCTGCCCTAAATTCTTTGAGTCAGGTTGTGGTGGTGCTCATCAAATTAACCCCATTTGGTCCAATTCTGGAATCTAAAGATGTCTCTGAAGTGAGAAGATGGCCCTGGATCCCTCTACAATAGGCTGTACCCTAGCACCATCTTGGCCTGTGATCTTTCCTTTTCTTCCATAGTGCCAGCGCAGGAGATGTAAGCCTGGTATTGAGTAAACTTCTCAAGAAACAAAATGTCAAGTCCTTTTCTTGCAGATTTTAGAAAAGATGACTGTGGGGGCCCTCTCTCCCGGCACTGGGTAAGGAAGTGTCCTCACCCTCCTGGGAGAGAGGACAAGTCTCATTGCAAGAGCCATTGTGTTTTGACATTGTGGTCATTGTCTTATATCTCTCATGGTAAAGCTGTCAGATTGCGTGCCTCACACCAAGGCATTTGGGAATCTCAGGCAGAGAATGGGGGTCTTTTTTGAATTAGATTCTGCAGAATTTAATAACTTCATTCATGATGGGAAGCATCCCCACTGTAGCCCTGCCGTGTTCAGTAACCCCAGAGGAACCGACAAAAGTCTGAATCAATGTCTCACACTGTGTGTAGATATACCCATCCCACCCCTTTCTGTAGAGATGCCATTTCTCTGATCTAATGTGAATCTTTTCAAATTGCTCCTTTGAGCAGATGGATTCCTAAATATTTCAGAACTAGAGTGAGGTCTTGTTCCGTCTGTCAGTCCTTCTTCCTCTTGTATTTTCAGCTTCTGTCTTTCCCACAGCTTATAGTATACTCAAGTTACTTTCAGCTTAAAAAGGAAAGAGAGAGAGAGAAGAGAGAAAGTCTCTTTCTTGACTCTGCATCTCCTTCTACCTGCTTTGTATTTGTTTTCTTCCCTGCAAAGCAGAGTTCCTAGAAATAATAGTCTATACCTTCTGCCTTCACTTTCTTCTCACTTGCTTTAAAAACCTTATTATCCTCTAATATATTATTTTTTATTCTTTAATACATTTTCAGCTATATAAAAATATATTTTCATTGAGACGTTTTGAGAAATACAGAAAAACATAAAGAAAAATAAAAATTTCCCAGAATTCCAGCATCATAGATCATCACTTTTTACCATTTTGAAACATTTCCTGCTAGTCTTCTTTGGGGTCACCTTCCAAGAGTCACCCTCTCCAGGAAGTCTGTCTTTGAACCATTCTTTCTGGGCTTTGGCTTGATCCAGCATGCATTCTACTGTACACATACTGACCTCACCTTGTTCTCTATCTACCTCCCTCACCGGTTTAAAAACTTGTTCAGGGGAGAAACCATGTTTAACTAATCTTTGTATCCCCACTTAGCACAGTGCCTGAAACACAATAAGTGCTAAGTTTTCAAAATGTTAAAGATATGTTGATGTATTTATTATTTAATAAAGTAAATATGTTGATTTAATAAACTATTAATTTTATTTGCGATTAAACATTTTGTTCATTCTGATATAGTAGGGGAGGAAGTAAAAACAGTCATCATTTTGTGATGGCTTCAAGAGACAGATGTCTCTAGAGGCACTAGTGCCAGCCTTTGAGAGTGATCAGCAGTCTGAATTCAGAGGGTTGGGAGATCTCAAATAGCAGCAAAGTAGAACTTAATACTATTCTTAAAAATATGCCAGTTTGACTCGTGTAGTGGCTCAAACCTGTAATCCCAGCATTTTGGGAGGCCAAGGCGGGCAGATCACTTGAGGTCAGGAATTTGAGACCAGCCTGGCCAACATGGGGAAACCCCATCTCTACTAAAAATACAAAAATTAGCTGGGCATGGTGGTGCATGCTTGTAATCGTGGCTACTCAGGAGGCTAAGGCAGGAGAATCGCTTGAGCCTGGGAGGTGGAGGTTGCAGTGAGCCAAGGTCGCTTCACTGCACTTGAGTCTGGGTGACAGAGCGAGACTCTGTCTAAAAAAAAAAAAAAAAAAAAAAAAAAGTCCATTTTATTATTTTCAGGTGGATACTGTCACTGTATACAGGTGAAGTGTGGCCCAGTAGAGGACTTCCTTCAATAGCTAGATGAATCATTTGTGCTGGGCATCCAAGTAGGGTTGGTCTTTACATGGATGGTAACTGGCCTGTGCAGAAGTGGGTGTCTGCGTGTTTTCTGGAGTGCTTAGGGACTCCTTTGGAAACCCTATGTGTGCTGTCACTTCAGATTTGTGTGTGCATGTGTGTGTGTGAATAGTAGAAGGGTCAAGACTGGTCCACCTCCTTCTTGAGTTACAGCAAACTCTAGTCAGAATTAATGAGGTTTGTTATATATCATTTATTTATAGAATTTTGTTTCCTTTTGACTTGTTGAACAAATCTCTGTGCTTGGTGCTTATTTTCTTCATAAATGCCTGTGCTAGTGTTTCTTGTTTTAGAGTGAAAAATCCTAGGAGAAACGGACATCACTGTTTTAACTTTATACACTGCCATGGGAGTCGATTGAGAGCGGTGGTTAAACACATGGGTTTGGGAGTTTCACTGGGTGTGAAACTCCACTCCGTTCCTGACTACCTTGGGCAAGTCTTTTAATCTTTCCAAGCCTGATTCTTTTTTATCTATAAAAAGAGTTAATAAGGGTGACTAAGATCAAATATGTAAGGTGATTTTTTCTTCTTAAAAAATTATAGTATTGGCATACAGTAAATGTTAGACATGTTTGAATAGCAGCGTTAGGTCAACCTGTTATACTAATGTACATATAAGCACTTGATAGGTATTGTATGATTAGGATGAAATAACAGTAAAATAGCAATTCTCAACCGGGGTTGATTTTCCCCACGGGGGGACATCTGTCAATGTGGAGAAATTTTGATTGTCACAACTAGGAGGCTAGAGAGCTGATACTCACATCTAGTAGGTTAGAGGTCAAGGATCCTATTAAACAGCATGCAATGTGCAGCATAGTGACCAATAACAAAGCATCGTCCTGCCCAAATGCAGATAGTGAGAAATGCGATAGTGAAGGTATGGGATTGCTTATAGGAGGCATTGTAGGAGTCCTGAAATGTACAAATGTATTTAAAAGTAAGGTGTTTTGCTTTTCTTGATTAGTAGTAAAGGTTAACAGATTATTACTGCAAATATGTATATATGTATATGCTATATATATGCATATATGTATAGATATATACATATAGACCGCACATACATATACTGCATATATGTATATAGATATTTCTGCTAGTAGGCACTATATATTTCTAGATGTCTCTATACCAAAGACTCATTTTGTCCTATTGCTTTCTGGGTATACAAGGTGTTTCTCAGCCATTCTGGTGGACCCATCATATGGAGCAATGTTTTTGTTTTGTTTTGTTTTTTTGAGACGGAGTCTTGCTCTGTCGCCCAGGCTGGGGTGCAGTGGCCGGATCTCAGCTCACTGCAAGCTCCGCCTCCCGGGTTTATGCCATTCTCCTGCCTCAGCCTCCCTAGTAGCTGGGACTACAGGCACCCATCACCTCGCGCCGGCTAGTTTTTTTTTTGTATTTTTTAGTAGAGACGGGGTTTCACCATGTTAGCCAGGATGGTCTCTCTCTCCTGGCCTCGTGATCCGCCCATCTCGGCCTCCCAAAGTGCTGGGATTACAGGCTTGAGCCGCCGCGCCCAGCCTGGAGCAATATTTTTAAATAAAATCACTAGGCCTAGAAAATTTACTTTACTTGATATTATACATATTTGTTGTGAAATTTTGATAATTACCAAATTGCCCACTTCCAGGCAATCAAAGAAGAGAGAAAATTATTTGTTTATACCTATTTGTTTTCAAGGAGGCCCAAGTCACATCAAAAGTAGAATCAGGTTTCTTAAAGTGCAAGGCAAAGGCTCCTTGCTGGGAATTACCAAAAATCCCAGTGCCAGGAGAATTCCTGTGTTTCACTTGGGACATATATCAGTCAGAATCTTCAGGGGTAAGGACAGGAAATCTGAATCCGTATTTTCCAAACGTTTCAAAGTGATTCAAAGCATTCTAAGGTTTGAGAAGCAGTGGAGTACAATATATAAGTGTCAAAGGGTAGCAGGTAAAGTTGTGGTCCTGGGGTTTTATATTTTGGATCAGATTGTCTGTGAACCTGGATTAGAATGGATAGATCCCTAGAGCTCTTTGGTTTCGCGTTTTCTTTTTCTTTTATTTTGCCTTGAAAAGACCTTCAAAATATTCTGCACCCGAAGATATAGTTCCACTTTCAATAAAGGAACCTACTGTTTGCGCCCTTGGTAAAACTATTAGAATGGAACAGCTGTGAACAAAGGCAAGCAGATTCTATATTTAGAAGGTTTTGTGGGGCTGAGTCTATGACAAATTCATTCTTGTTCCTCTTAGAATGGCCCTGGTTTGTAAAGGAGAGAGCAGTTTACAATATACTAGCTCTTCAAGCTGGGTAAAATTTAGGGTAATTTATGTGTCCCTTAGGAAGAACAATATATCTAAAAGCACATTTCTCTTCCTTCTTCACACATCAATTTTTAAGTTAAAATAACATCACACCTTCGGTTCTTATTTTATGAGTTGGTACACCTTTCCAAGTGCCAGTGTAAAGTCTACTGATGCTAATTGCTAATAGGAATTACATGTTTTGAGGAAAGAATGGGAGGAGGAAGCAAATTAATTCAAACCTAATTTATGTTCCCTTGCCAAGTTTGAACTGGGACCAATTTGCAAACTGAATTATCTTTCTAGCCTTTATAGAGTTTATAATAACGCTGAAAGTTTCTTAACTCATGGTAGTTCCTTTTTAATAAAGACACATTCACAGCTGCAGTCTTGGTACCTTGTAACATATTGCTATTAATTGGGCTAATAAGATTTTAAAGTTAATTAAAAGGAGAGGGAAACCCATAAAGTCTGATGCAGCTCATACTGGTTGGTGTGTAACAGGCTGACCAAGCAAAACTGCAAAGAGAGGATAATAAAACTTATTCATCAGTGATTTACTAATGATGATTTTTTGGGTAAAGTTAGCACTTTTGCATTTCTCTTAAAACAACTGATAACCTTTTACCCAGAATTATTTTGTGCCCTTTATCTTGTGTCTTCTTACAGAGTTCCCTAAGACAGCTGAGGAGGTGACTCCTAGGAATTTTCATTTTGTAATGTTGATGGTCCATGGGAATCTGGAGTGGGTCCAGTACCATCTCCTAGGCCAGACGGAACTTGAATGTTCTAGCCTGGCTCTCATGGAGCAGTTTCAGTGCTCACAGAATCTCTTCATACTACAACTCCAAGAGAAACAAGAGGAACATTATTGTGATTTCTGTCTGATTTTTCTAAGACTCTTCAAGCTTCTCCATTACAAGCCTGCCTTCCTGCATTTCTTGTGTGTCCTTTTTCAAAGAGCAATTCTTCCCGCAGCTTTGTACAGAGTGGTAACCCTGGTCGTGCTGGTGTGCTGAGGTGCAGGTGTTCTATAGCATAAGGAGGTTAGAGCCTTTGCAATGCATGCTGTTTTCAATATGGCATCTGGAAGCAGGATAATAGAAGGGACACATCCCAACTGCTGTGCTGCCTACCCATTTGTAAATGGTAACATTCTGGTTCCTCTGCCTGGAGTTTGAGCTGATTTAAATGGATACTGGTCTTAGAGTCCCTCAGAATATTATCTTTCAGTCTGTTATGAACCAGTATATGATTTGGAATTCTGAAGTTCTTTTCTTTTTGGAATGTTCAAGGTAATTCTTCTGAGCGCTACACCCAGGCTCTTCTCCCATGAGTCACACTAGATTCAGTTCTGATAATTTCTAGTTTTAGTATTCTTCTTTGATGACTGGTATCATCAAAAGAAGCATACACATAACACAGTAGTATGAGCTTTACTTGAACTTAAAGATCATTTACATGTAAAAATCCCACTTCATTCCCTGCCCCCATTGTCATCCTATGACCATGAAATTGTTAGTGGGTCAATAAAGACATTTGCATGATAATCCATACCCACTTCTCACTCACTGTGTCCACATTCTGTTTGCTCACATCAGATTCCGATTTGGGCAGCTTTTGGTGCCATTCTAGTGACATAATAGTTGTGATAGATGCAGCTACTTGTCTACCTATGACCATTCTCCTCTAATATAGAAATATTTGTGATAGAACCTCTAATTTAACCTGGCTTAGGGCTGCCTGAAATAAAACCTCCCTTGTAGCTAAGGATTGCCATGGGACTAAGTTCTAATCAATACAGTGTAAGTTGAGGCAGGCTGTTCAACTTCTGGAAAGTGTCTTTAAAGGGAAGCAGCATTCCTTCCCCCATCTCTTTTTTTCTTCCTGCCACCTGGAATGTGGATGTGATGGCATGGATCTGGAGCAACAATCTCAGATGGAGGTAACCGAGGGAATAGAATAATGAACTGAGGAGCAACAAGGGAGAAGGAAGCTGAGTTCCTGACACTGCAGAGTGCCCTACCAGCTGTGGACCACCCAAAGCCAGCTTTTTGAAAGAAATAAGTAGTATCTTGTTTATTTTGGGTCTTCTGTTATTGCCAGTCAAATTGAATAGTAAGTAATTCATCAGTGTTCCTCAATTCCAAAAAATTCCTTCACAAACCTGCTCCTTAATGTTCAGGATTCGTTCAAAAGGCCTAAAGTCGACTGTCTCACAATTTGTTAAAAGAATTAGTGAAGAGGAGACTCTGAGGTATTATAGTAGATTGACTAAATATTCACTAAAGGGTGAATGAATAACCACAGACCATGTTAGGCTTCCCTTAGTGCAACTTTCTTCCTTACACCTGAGGCTGGGAAGAAAATAGATCAGAAATTTGTCAGGTTCTAGACCTGTTTTATGGGTACTAGATATGAAGGGGAGAGAGGACGAAAGCAAAAGTGCTTAAATCTTTCTCAAATCACTTAAAAGTTCTATTACTCAATGGATTTCAGACAGTTATTGAGTATTTTCCCATTCAAGAGTCCACGCAAGGTTCTGTACAGGGCAGGAAGACAGAAGAGCTGTTTTCAAGGAAGTAAAACTTTCATCGGGGGATGTCTTCACTTGAGCCCTCCAAAAAGCAGACCCCAAGATAAGGATTTAGGTACTAGTAGTTTATTTCTGAGATAATCATAGGAAACATGGAGAGAGAGGTATCTTAGTTTGTTCCTGCGGATATAACAAAATATCATAAGCTGGGTAATTTACAAGTAATCGAAATTTATTTCTCACAGTTCTAGAGGCTGGAAAGTCTAAGATCAAGGCTCTGGCACATCTGGTGTCTGGTAAGGGCTTGCTCTCTGCTCCCAAGATGGTGCCTTGTTGCTGTGTCTACTGGAGAGGACAAATGCCATGTCCTCACATAGTGGTGGGGATAGAAGGGCAAAAAGGACTAGGGCACTACTAATAATAAGGTCACTAATACCATTTATAAAGGCTCCACCCTCCAGACTTAGTCACCTCCCAGAAGCCCCACCTCTTAATACTAATACATTGGTGATTACATTTCCACATATGAATTTTGGAGGGGACACATTCAGACCATAGCAGAAGGGAAGGGAGATGACGAAACAAGTCCTTATCCTGGGCAACTAGGCTCAATCCTGTTAAGGATTTTCTGGGTACTATGTGGAGCACAGCTCAGGATTTTTGCACCAGGAGGTGAGGAAGCTGGGGTATTAATCCACCAACTGTTATCCTTCATTGAGGTTTGCTTCTAAGGGTGTTAACTCACTGACATTTCTAGCTGGTCCTGTGCATGGGCTGAGCTAGTGATAAGAAACCATTAACATATGGGAACTGGCCTGTCAAGCTGAAAGTGACCTCTGAAGTCAGCCAAAGGGCTATGAGGAAGGTACCAACATTTGATCCAGTCCATTCCTTGCACTGCTCAGATGTACTCCTGTGTTTGGCTCTCTTTGTCCTATCTACTACATGAAGAGATAGCTGCCCACCAAGGCCACATAACAAACACTTGATATTGGTATAATCTTAGACTTTCTGAGGAAGGACAGATCTCTGTGGGCCATAGTTGTGAAGGAAGAGCTTATATTTGAAGTGAAAATCACTTTAACCTTGCAGGTTAGCCATGGTTTAAATAAGAGGGGAGAAGAAGAGAAAATGGACGCCAGGAGTGAGGCATACCATGGGCAAGGGCTTGGATGTAAAAACGTGAAAGGTACAATCTGGTAGTTGGTGGCAGAAATCAAAGGTCTAGAGTGGTAGGTAAAGTTGAAAAAGTATTAAGGGATTTTTGTTTTTTTCAGGCACATTATAGTTCAAACTAAGTGTTCTGGCTTGACTTCCTGCCAAAGCATTCCTTTCTATTTAATGGGACTAAATTCATATATAATTAAAATTTTGAGTCCTAATTTAGTGGAAAATATTACATGCTCTTACAGGGTAATTTTAAAGTAACTGTTCTCAAACTTTTAAATTCTATCATAGTAGACATAAAAAATGATGTTAGCGTGCAGCACACACCCCATAGATAGGATAGTTCTAATTTTCTCTGTGTTAACTTTACCTTTTTTTCTCTCCAGTTCAAAGATGCATATCAGAATGCAAGTACACAACATTAAAGGCATGATCATGATCAAAAACAATGTAATTAGCTAAAAAGAAAATAATTGGCAAATGTTGATCTTTTAATATTGGTGGAATAACAAATCATTTGTGATACACTTCAAAACTGGTTGTGGCATAGCAGTGTCTCTAACAGATGGCTGACAGCTATTGCTTTAAACCCATGCTTGCAAATGGGTGACCTTCAGGCAGAAGCCACAGGCTGACTTGTGATTGTCCCACTGTGTTAGCCTCAAAGGGTGAGGATGAGAGGAACTCCCTTTGATACAGGCAAAGGACAGCAAACTCACTCCTTAGAATCAGGAGTCAAGAGATGAGTCAAAACCCAGGGAGTTTTGTCAACTAAGTGGCCAATATGCTAATATCCCTTCACCCCAACATCCCTGCATGGAAATGAGCCAGAGCTGAGTGGCTGATCCCTTAGAAGGGGCCTGCTCTCTCCAGTTTATTCTTCCAGGCCTTCCTCCTGCTTTACTCTAAGGGTCTGCAGGCATTTGATTGTGAAATGCCACCTTCAGGGTGTAAAAGGAACATATGGTTGCTAGAGGCCCCCAAGGCCAGTTGGTGCTTGACGTTGGAGTCTCAGAACCTGCCTCCTTTACTCAATTGCTGGCTAATCTTAATTGTGGCTTATCTAACTGCAATGGTGTTTCTCCCTTAGTGAAGACTAGTAAGTTTATATTCTTGTTGGAGAAGCATGACAATGAGCATATCAATACTTAATGTGCTAAATGGTGAAAGTACTAGGAAGAAAACAAAGTAGGGTAAGGGGTGGGTGGGGAGATATGCTGCCTCATAAAGGACGGGAGAAGGCTTTTTTGAAAAGGTGACGGGTCAGAGCCCTAAAGGCTGAGGGAGAAGAGCATGCAGAGGTTTGAAAGAAGAATGTCTCAGGCACAGAAAGGGCAGTCTTGAATTGGGAGTGCGCGTGGCTTTTTTTTTTGAAATGGAGTCTCGCTATGTCACCCAGGCTGGAGTGCAGTGACACGATCTCAGCTCACTGCAACCTCTGCCTCCTGCGTTTGAGCAATTCTCCTGCCTCAGCTTCCCAAGTAGCTGGGACTACTGGCATGTGCCACCACACCCAGCTAATTTTTTGTATTTTTAGTAGAGATGGGGTTTCACCATGTTAGCCAGGGTGGTCTTGAGCTCCTGACCTTGTGATTCACCCTCCTCGGCCTCCCAAACTGCTGGGAATACAGGCATAAGCCACCGTCCCTGGCTGGATTTATTTATTTATTTCTACGAACTAGCAAGAAGGCCACTGTGAGTGGGGCTCACTGAAAAATTAATAGGAAATTATATTGGAAAATTGCCTAAGGGTCAGATAACATAGGTTTTGAAGGCGAGAATAATGATTTTGGATTATATTCTAAGTGAGTGGGTTTTGAGTAGAGGAATGACACACTCTGATTATTTAAAAGGATTACTCAGACTTCTATAGGGGGAACAGTCTGTAGTCGGATATAAAGAGAGTGGATATAAAGGGACCAGCACAAAAGCCAGCAATATGATGACCTGGGTTAGGGTAGCAATGGAAGTGGTGGGAAGTGGGCAGATTGAACATAGAGGAAGAGCTGATTGATTTACCGATGTGAGATGTGACATAGACAGAAGCATCAAAGATGACTCCAAGTTTTTGGCTAAGTATCTGCATGGCTAGACTCTAAGACTTAGAAGACTGCAGGAGGAGTTTTAGGTGTGTGGGCAGTGGTAAAAAATAAAGAGATCGTTTCAGATGCATTAACTTTGAGATGTCCATTCAATTTCCAAATGGAGACATGACGTGGACATTTTGATATATGCATCTGGTGTGCAGGAGAGACTTTGGGCATGAAGAATTAAACTGAGGAGACTTTAACATAATATTTAAAGCCTACGGGCTAAACAAGATTATTTTTAAAGTGAGTATGCATAGAGAAGAAATCCAAATACTGCCCCGGAGTGCTCGAGATGTCAGAGAATGATAAGGTTGAGTAAAGAGGAGGATGCACGTCAGTGAATGCGTTGAGAGTGGTATCTTGGAGACTGAATGAAGAAAACTTATTAAGAAAGAGAGAGGACCTATTGTGACAAATAGGGCTGAGATGGGAGGAAGGTAAAGACTGAGAAGTGACCACTGGGTTTGACCCATGGCTGGCTTAGATGGACAAGAGCAGTTTCAGTGGACAGAGACAGCCTAATTGGAGAAGAGAGTTGAGATTGGGAGAGGAAGATGCGGAAGCAGTGAGTATAGACCATTCTATAATAGATGACACAGAAATGGGAGAGAGAGAGAGATGGCCACATGTCCCATGATACAACTTCAGGGCTTCCCCCTCCTTATATTCTCTTGCAGACCCTAAGGTGTGGTTGGGGGAAGATGGTATGTTGCCTCATGTGGAAATCACACTTCTGCTTCCTTATTTGCTCCTTTTCTGCTGGTGGTCAGGCTTGCTCTTCTGAATCGAGGTCCATGTTCCTGTTCCCTGTACTTTGCTTTAGTGCTGCCTCAACCAGCCTACTTATGTCACCCGCATGCTAGCACTGACTCCCCTTGGGCAGTGATACCCCATGAGCATCTGTCTCTGTCTGTCTTTCCACCACTGCTGCCTAGAGCTTCCCATCATCAGCCTGTGCCTGCACTGCATGTGCCAATTGTGCTGTTATGCTGTGAGAAAATGACTGTTTTATCTTGCCTTCCATTCCTGTGTGCCATATCTCACATCTTGCAGTGGGGTATTGTGTGTATGTAGAGGGGAAGGGACAATAGAAAGTAAAGAAGGTCCTCTTGCACATTAGAAAACATAGTTGGACATGGGTGGTGGGGGGTGTTGTCTACCCTTGGCAACATGCTGGTATATTAACTTTTGGCTCCATCCAAGCCAGGTCCCTTGAAAGAGTCGAAACTTGTTAGTTTTGTAAATTTAGCAAATCAAATCAGTTTAAAATATCAGTTAAAATGTTTGCATTTTGAGGCAAATAATTTTCTCCTGTTGGATTCATTAGGGACTCTGAGTCCTTTTGGTTTGATTATGTAAGTCTTTAATTTCTGAAAAGGAGAAACATGCATATCTGTGAAACGACCTTCGGCTAGATCGTTTAACTCGCTTATTTTGGTCCTCTTTCCCTAGTTCTTAACTATGTCTGTCCTTGGAAATAAAGTCTTCTAAGCAAGAATATCAGAAGAAACACTGTTGGCTAACTCAGATGTCTAGTCTTTTTCTCTCTTCCTATTTCTTTCCTGTATTAGTCTGTTTTCATGCTGCTGATAAAGACATACCTGAGACTGGGCAATTTACGAAAGAAAGAGGTTTAATTGGACTTACAGTTCCACATGGCTGAGTAAGCCTCACAATCATAGCAGAAGACAAGGAGGGGTAAGTTCTGTTTTACATGGATGGCAGCAGGCAAAGAGAGAACGAGGAAGACGCAAAAGTGGAAAACCCTGATAAAACCTCACATCTCGTGAGACTTACTCACTACCACGAGAACAATATGGGGGAAACTGCCCCATGATTCAATTATCTCCCACTGGGTCCCTCCTACAACACATGGGAATTATGGGAGTACAATTCAAGGTGAAATTTGGGTGGGGACACAGAGTCAAACCATATCACTTCCTCTCCAGATAATGGTCTTACAAGGTAGTTCCAGGTTTCAGGCAGAAAACAGGGAGGATTTTCTCCATTTCCCATGTGGATCAGATTCACGGAAGTAATTTACTCTCAAAAGTGGCTGGGTCTTCAAGTGTAGATAAAGTGGGTACTTTAGTAAGGGTAGCATTTTAGACTCTCTTGGGGGCACAGGCAAGAGTTTTCAATGTAGTTCTTACGCAATTTGCTGAATTCTGAATGTGAAGGTGGGGAAAGCTATATATGTTACTCTTTCACTGTGATTTATAATTTATCTCTTAGGTCTCGTTGTTTTGAAGGTTCCTTTTGATCATTAGTTAAAATTTTGCCCCACCTGACAGAAGTGTTCTGATGAGTTAGGACATCTGTAGCTTATTGATTGAAATTTATAGTCTTTAAATAATTTTTCTTAGTGACATTATGGTAATTTTGATTATAGCCTTTGGGCAAAGAATATACAAAGAATCAGGTTATCAAGTTCCTCTAGGACTATAGATTAAATAGTAAATTCAGCTACTCTTTGCAAGTTATACTAGTCCTTTTAAGGCCTATGTATGCAAGTAGTAGTTTAGCCTACTCATCAAAATTAAAAAAAAAAAAAAAGAAAATTTAAGAAGTGGGCACTGTGTTCTAGAAGCAAATCAAAACATACTTTTTTGCTTTTCAGAAGCACTATTTCAACTTTTCTTTTCCTTTCATTTTCCTTTCAATTTCCCATTTATACTTACCTTAGAATGTTCTGCGATTATAATCCTTCTTATTGTTAGGCTGCTGTTTACGTGAAATGTGCACATTAAGATTAACACTTTTACCTCTGTCTCTGGTTTCCCACTCACTTAAATTTTAAAAATGGCATTGTCAAGGGAAAAATACACGTAGAGTATATATAATATCAAGACAAGTGAGCCAACCTAGGACAGGTATACTAGGTCACCGTACAGTGTCTGAGTGGAAACGTGAGTGCCTTCAATGAGATGGTGAATCATGAGAGAGCCTGTTTTGACAGTGAAGTGAGGAAGAGTTGGGTCACCCACTAAGGCAGAGGGTTACCACAGCTCTAGAAGTTCTTCTCCCCACCCTTAGGAGGCTTTAGAGAATATTATCCTAAACAAGTGAAGAAGCGGTCACTACATACTTCTCAGAAAAAAAGTATTGACATGTTTCTGAGGTTTTGATAAGAAACACAATTTAATAAATAGATAATAATTAAAGGAAAGCACCTACTCTCAACCTATACTTGAAGGAACTTGAACCAGTCTAGTCAGTTTACAGTTATAATGTGTGTTGTAACCAGACGAGTGATTTATCAGAACTTTACAAAATCTAAGTCTTGGTTCGGAGGCTTCGGAAAGAGAAAAGTTTCGAGTCTTTGGATGACTGACTTAATTTTCCTTGCTGAATTTCATTTACATTCTGGGCATGAACAAACAAAAATAATGTTTTCATTCTCTCCTTTCCAGATAAGTGATTAGTAAGGGATGAACCACATTTGGCTTTGATATAAATCAAACCGCCCTGGAAACCAAGGTCATGGAGCTTATTGTATTTTCCTCATGTTTGCTTTGTTTTTTGCCTCTGTAACCTGTGGTTCTGTGTAGAATTCCGCCTTACCTGGTACCTCATTTTTAGTAACACTTTTATTACTCATGACAATTTTTTTTCCTTTTTTGAAAATATAAAGGTATTTTCTATTTAGTAGTATGAAAGTGTGCAAATATTTTATGCTAAATGCCACCTTGAAGACATAGAAGATAGAAAACCATAATGAAGTTAGATAATTGGTATGGGAGAGTGTTTAAGGCTTGAAACTTTTTTCAGTTTGCAGTGTGTCTGTGGTATAAACTGTTATTTCGGGTAATTCTTCAGGGCATTTCCAGGCACTTTATCAAGACTGACAGATTAGCTAATCAGCCTTCTTGGTATATGTGGGATGTGTGCCACAAACAATGTAGGAATGGGCAGGAAAATGGACTAACATACGTCCAGGATCTTAAACCCTCACGAACATCATGAAAAAGACAAAGTCTCCACAATAAAGAGTTCATACCTCACCGTGGGGAAGATTAGCCCTATTTTCAAATTCAAAACTAGGAAGATCTTATGAACAAATCAATGTGGAAGTTAGGAACTGATGTGTCCTAAGTGAAGTTCATTGTAATTGAATCTTATTGTAGCAAAGATAGCATGTGAAATCTCTAAACATAACATTAGGTGCAAATTTCATTCTAGGATAAGGAATTATTTTAAAATAATCTCAATGAGACAATATAATAATATTAAAATGTAAAACACAACTTGTAAGTGAGGTGATTAACTTATAAGAATTAAATAACATGTCTTTGCTATGGGTACTCACTCGAAGTCTATTCACTGTTCTTGTAAAGAGGTTTGTCCAAACCATTTTCTAGGATTTTTCTTTTCTAGACTTTCTCCGTGACTCTTTTGGTGAATCTTTTTTTTTTGCATAGAATGAATGCATTTACCTGCCTGTTGTAAATTCTGGGAAATACCAATAAAGCATAAAGCACAGATTCTGCCCTCCTGACATCTACATTTTGGTTGGAGAGACAAAACATATACACAAGAAGCACTTGAAGTGAGTGTGGGTGTCTGAATTGTTCTTATAGGGTCTAGGAAGTCAGAAGGGCATGTGCTTGGAGTGTCTGAGAAATATTTTTTTGGAGAAATTATAATTTGTTGGATAAATAGTGTCTTTTTTCCTTTCCCTTTTTTTCTTTTCTTTTCTTTTCTTTTTCTTTTCTTTTTTTTTTTTTTTTTTTTTTTTTTTTTTTTTTTTTTTTTTTTTTTTTTTTTTTTTTTTTTTTTTTTTTTTTTTTTTGAGGCAGAGTCTCTCTCTGTCGCCCAGGCTGGAGTGCAGTGGCAAAATCTCGGCTCACTGCCGCCTCTGCCTCCTGGGTTCAAGTGATTCTCCTGCCTCAGCCTCCCAAATAGCTGGAATTACAGGTGCCCGCCACCACCCTCAGCTAATTTTTGTATTTTTAGTAGAGATGGGGTTTCTCCACGTTGACCAGGCTGGTCTCAAACTCCTAGCTTCAGGTGATCTGCCTGCCTCAGCCTCCCTAAGTGCTGGGATTACAGGCATGAGCCAGTGCATCCACCCAGATAAATAATGTCTAAAAAGGAGAAAAGGAGGAGAGAAGGCAAGGTGGACTGGAGATATGTCATAAATAAAAGTGAGAATAAGGAAATGAGCTCAGAACTTATTTACTTAATAATTATTTATTGGATGTATACTAGAAATATACAGCAGTAAATATCATGAGGGCCTGGCTCTCATAAAGCTTACATTCCAATATGATGAGGTAGACGATAGAAAGGAAAATAACAAGATAATTTTAGATTGTGAATGTAAAATTAAGGAAATACATGGGTGAAATGAGAGAAAAATAGGGAGGCTGGGGGTGTGTGTATTCTGTATTCCTTAAACTCTCACATGCATGTGAATTTCCCAGGGATCTTGTTGAGGTTTAGATTGTGATTCTGATTCAAAATTCTGGGGTGGAGCCTGGAAGCCTGTATTTTCAAAAAGATCCCGGATAATGCCAATATCACTTGATTCACAGACCACACTTTTGAATAACAAGTCTTTAGTTGGCATGATCTGAGGATCTCACTGAAATAAAATTGCTTGGAACACAGGAATCCTGGCAGGGCAGGGTGGGAAAGAAGAATGAAAAAGATCAACAGGAAGATTTGGGCCTTCAGCAGTGAGGCCAGCGTTGAAGACGTCTGATTTGGCAGGTGCATGCAGGGTGGAGTTGAGTGGGGTTAGCAACCATTCTCACCTTGAGGCATCTATAGAAAATGATGCTGTTGCACAGTGGGGGAAAGTGGGTTTCTGCCTGGGGAAGATCTGGATTAAAAGAGCAAAGGACTAAAGAGAAGGCATTACCATGGTCCATGCACACCATGAAGAGTCCTTTGTGGACAGAAAGGAAGCAGTGAGCAGGAGAAACAACTGCACAAAAAACTGTCAGGATTTTGTGAGTGTTTGGTTATACACGGTAAAGAAGGAAGATGGTTTTAGGGATGGGACATCAAACATTCCCGCAGACAGCTGAACACACATCACTGGCACTCAAGTGAAAATTCTGCCCAGGAGTTAAAGATTTTTCAATCAAACCCTAAGAGTTTAAGATGTGCAAATAAGTAATTCCTTTGAAGCCAAAAGTATGAGGCGAGAAGAGCAGATGAGAGAAACTATGCTTTGAAAAATATTTACAGCCTATGGAAGAATGAAGGGGGGTATGTGTCCCCCATGAAGAAGGCAGGAGGCGAGCAGGTGAGAAATTTTGGAAGATCAGGAAGCTGTCATGAGTAGTCCATGTTGTACAGGCACTGGACACTGTATGATAATAGGACTCGGACTATCGTTACTGTCATTGTAGACAGGCTGATTGGGAAGGCAGGTCCTTTATCCTCACCTCTTTGTCCCTCTCTAAAGCTCTCCAATTAGACCACAGGCATGGTCAAGCCGGCGTGTGGTCAAGCATTTCCACCTGAGAAAGCACTTCCGTCTCCGGGGGAAGGGGTGAGATGAAGGGGAGGGTGACCAGGAAGAGGGCAAGTTTGCAAGCAATTCCATATCCGACCTTACACAGCTCCTAGGGCCCCAGAAGCATACAGTCCTCTCTGAGACGCACCACTAATCTGCACCCTTGCAGAGTGCGAGGAACAAGACAGCTTTCCTTTGTCTTCCTTATATTTTATGGAAAAACGGAGTCCTGAGGAGGCTCATTGTGCTGTGAAAGATCACTACATCTGTTAGCAGTTAAGTTTCGAATGAGGACCCAAGTTTCTTGACTTTCAGAGTAATGGTCTTATTTCAATTAAGGTAAACAGTGACAAGTGTTAAATATAGAGGATACGTATATATGGAATACCTTGTCCCTGAGTCTATGGCAATCCTAGTTTTTGCATTCATTGACATTAGTTTTTAGCCTTTCTGGATTCAGGACATAAGGTGACATTTTTGTGTTTACTGTATTCGATATGTTCTGAATATGAGAAAACCTTCAATGGGTGTTTTGGACTGTTCCACACTGAAATGCTAGGTGGCAGCCTAACACTGTCTTAAGATATTTCGAACGCCTGTTTGGTGCTCTCAATGGCATTTTAACAAAAAATTTGTAGAGATATTTTAAAAGGAATAACTTTAAGAAGATTTAAAGAAATAATTAAATGATGGTGATGACACATATATTTGTAAACTTCCTTTCACTGAAGCCTATTTTAAATTACAAATTACACATGCAATCGAATGTGGTATTAAAAACGTAAGACTTAGAAAAATAAGTAAAGGATGTAAATAGATATTTCACAAGAGAAGAAATACACAGGGCAAAGACTGTATGCACAATTTTTAACCTCCAATAGGAAGGAAAATTCAAATTAAAATAAGGACATTTTTACTATCTCTCAATTTGACGGGATTATTTTCAAAAGTTTTATCCTGAAGAAAAATTAATTAGAGATGTGGTCAAAGATTTATGCACAAGCATCTTCCTTGATGTTTTATTTATGATAGTCTAAAGACATTAATGCTTAGAAGATGGTGTTTCTTAAGATGAAATATTATGCATTCTTAATTGATAAGGCTTTTTATTTTAGTTAGCCTCTAACAAAATTATATTAATTATAGCCACTTAATGCAAAAGTGCAGATACATAATGTATAAAAAACACACAGAGAAGAGGCGAACATTAACCCTTATTGGAGGAACTGGATTTGTTGTGCACATTTTAGATATTTAGGAGAATTGACTGGAGCTAAATTTCTACAACTAGGTCAATGCTTGGATTGATGATGAAGCAGAAGAATCGTAACCAAATGGATGACAAGTGGCTGTTCTCAGCTGCCACTGTTTAACTAAACTGCAGGAGTGTAAAGGGATGAAAATCCAGGTCCCTTCTTTGAGACATTTTCTAGAATCACATGAGTGTCTGTGGGCCTAAATGTCCCACACAGGGCTGCTGTCAGCACACAGATTTCTGTGGCAACTCAAAAGGGAAGAATTCAGTAAACTAGAAAGAAACCCACATTTCTCTCTCGAGTGATTATTAAACGATCATCTGTAAATATTGTGAAAGTTGTCAGAATCAAAATGGAGTCACTTGTGTTAAAAACCCTGACAAATAGAATTGGGAAAGGCCAGGAAGACAGTGTTCTCATCATGAGTGTCTGATAACAAGAACTACCACAAAAGACTGCAAAAAAGGCCATTGCAACCTTACACACACACACACACACACACAAAATGCTTCTGCGGGGACATCTGCTCAGCAACTGCCAGTCTAACCTCATGCTGGCGCCACCCTTGTTATTGATCCTTGCAGCCAAGGATAATTATCTCAAGACAATTATGCAATCCTCATTTTTTCTTTAAAAACCTTTGTCTTCCTCTACCTCCCTGCAGATGCACACAGTTTATTATGGCAAGCATATTCCTCATTGCAATGCCCATTCCAGAGTAAATATTACTTTGTTTTAGAGAGTCTCCCTCTCTGTTATTTAGTTTGACAATATTTTGCTACATTGATAAATGTATTAATCTTCTATTAATTTCTTTCTTAACGTATTCTTTCCTATGTAGCATTTTTTTTTTTTTTTTGGTCAATAACAGAAGGTTATAACTGCTTGATTTACTATTTGATTTAAGTAATAACATGGAATAAATAAGACTAAGAAAAAATCAATAGAACTGTCTGGTCCAAGAGGTTGCTTGTTGCATTCTGCTAGAAATATATGAATCAAATGTTCAATTTATTTATTCACTTAATTTATTGATTCAATTACTCATTGCCTTCATTGTGGAAATAGCAGATAAAACGTGGTCTTATATCTTGGCAACGGTAAAGTATAGGAAATATATGGAATCCTATCTTGGAATCCAGTACCCAATAAGAATTTTTTAAAGGACTTAATTTTTGGATGAACATATTGTTAAATAGTGACCAGATATGGCCCCAAATTTAAAACATAATTATAGGCCAGGCGCAGTGGCTCATGCTTGCAATCCCAGCACTTTAGGAGGCTGAACCGGGTGGATCATGAGATCAAGAGATCAAGACCATCCTGGCCAACATGGTGAAACCTCATCTCTACTAAAAATACAAAAATTGGTTGGACATGGTGGCATGTGCCTGTAGTCTCAGCTACTCGGGAGGCTGAGGCAAGGGAATCTCTTGAACCTGGGAGGTGGAGGTTGCAGTGAGCTGCTGAGATCGCGCCACTGCACTCCAGCCTGGCGACAGAGCGAGACCCCATTTCTAAAAAAAACAAAAACAAAACAAAACAAAAAAAAAGAAAAACATAATTAAAATCTAAACATAATCAAAGTCTTGGTGCTTTCATTTCATGCCTGCAATATAACCTGTCGAAAGCTGATTGAGAGGTAACTTCTGCAATGTCTCTCTTCTTTCAGCAATATGTATTTTCTTTTAACAACAGAAAAGCTACCTCAAGATGTTTGGTAACAGCATTTTTCTAGTTCCTGTACTTTGGGAAGGAAACACACTGTGAGACCTCTAAGTTCTTTCTTAAAATTTTACCCTGATTAGGATAACATATCATTAACCATAAGAAAATTTTTCTGTATTCACCGAAATATTTCCAATTTCTAGGCTTCTAGCCTGCCGATGAGGTCCTACCCTTTGTGTAACACCACAGTGCTGCTGATCTATTATCATCATTTCAATGGAGAATCATATAATATTCGATGGGGGAGGAAACAGTGGAGATTGTCCTTCTGAAGTCCCTCATTTGGCAGATGAGCCTGAACATTTGAGTGTTTTTTTTTCAGTATAGGTCAAAACCTACTCTAATGAGACTGATGGATGGAACAATAGGTTTTATTACAATGGAACACAAAAGAAGCATAGACTATTCATTATTTTTATAATTTGCATACTTAAATGTTTAGTGTGCCCCTTATTTGTACAATTAATAAGGTGGAGGAAAGAAGGAAGCAAATGCAAATCTGGGGGGGACCTGGAGCATTGGGAAGAATAGATGTTTGTATTTCCTTTATAATTTTATTTTGGTGCAAGTTGAGGTCATCTTAAAAATCTTCATGTTTTGCAAAGGGTTGCAGAATTTCTCTTTTGTTTGTTTGAATTTACATACTTACGTAATCCAGGTACCAAAAGTTCCTGTAGCATGAATGGCCTGGGCTACCTATTGCTGTTTAGGAATATTTCTTGCCTTTAAGTCTATTCCTTCAGAAACGTAGGAGAGGAGCTGAATTTTACTTCCCAGTGTCTCAGTAACTCCAGAGGCTGTGAGAGCCTGCAGGGACCACTTGTTCCAGTCCTCTCATATTACAAATGAGAAAACCAAAGCCTGAGGATGTTAAGTGTCTGCCCAAGGTCAATGGCAGAGCTGCCACAAGGAGCGGGGTCTCTTGCCTGCCAAGTGTGGCAGTTTTTCTACAACATCTCTTCTGTCTTGTGGGCATATTCTCTTCTCAGCAATTTAATAAAGATGCTCACTACCTTTCTCAAAGACAGAAACTGAGTCAAGTGTTGATGATTTGCCTCTAGCCCTGAGCTCTCTGTCAGCACCCACTGTACCTTTCTAGGGTGACTGGAACCTTGCCCCAATTCATTTGTGCTTTTTACTTTCTTCCAACAAATGGTGACAAATCATTCTCACCTCTCCCTAGACACCACTTAGGAACTGCTGAACCCACTGATGACTGTTAATGACAGTTCCCGGTCATCAGCCTTTCCCCAGGGAAAGCTGTGGTAGAGACTCCCAGAACTTCCTAACACAGGGGGCCAGGTGGGGACAGGCTGCCTTCAACATGTGACATGTGAGTGTGAGGAAGGAGGAACATAAGGTTCAGGGTACTTGTTTCAAATCTGGGCTCTACAACGTGGGCATGCTACCTATCCCTGTGTCTCAGTTTTCTTATTTACAAAGTGGGAGAATAATAGCAGCATTTCCTTAATAGGATTGTGGTGAGGATTTAATGACTTAATACATATAAAATAGTTTAAATACGGACTAGTACATAGTAAATGCCCCATTAATAATGGCCAATATTATCAGTATGGATTTTACTATATGAACAGGGTCATATTCATTTTGGGTCAAGATAGCGGTCTGATGAATAAGGGGATTATTTCTGCACAGAGTTTTCTGTGTTCCAGCCATAGTGGCCTTCAGTTCATGGAGCAAGTTGTCTTTTTTTTTTTTTTTTCCTGCCTTACGGCCTTTGTATATATTATTCCCTTTGACTGTAGGGTTTTCTTTGCTTTTATCTTGTTAGGTCCTATTTGTCCTTCAGATCTTACAACCAACCTTACTTTTTCAGGGGAATGTTCCACGACCTGCTAATACTTTACTACATATTCTCATAGCACAAAAATCTTCATAATTCTTATAACTGATATAATTTTACAGGTAAGAATGATCATTTGATCAAAGCCAATCTTTCCCACTAGACTCTACACTGCATTAGCATAGGGATTTTGTCTGTTTTTGCTGACTATTCGGTCCTCGATGCCTACACAGTATAATCCATGTTGCAGACATTCAATAGTTGTTTGTAGAATTAATATGTAAATGAATGAGTGAATGAAGGTGAGCCCAATAGAGTTTTCATCCCAAGATGAAATTGGGTGACAACTGGTACAATATTGAGCTCTGAGGGAAGGGCAGGACAAGTTGGTTGATGGAATGAGATGAACACCATGACAGTATTATGTACAATGTGCCATGGTGATATGGTTTGGCTGTGTCCCCACCCAGATCTCATCTTGAATTCCCATGTGTTGTGGGAGGAACCCGGTGGGAGGTAATTGAATCATGGGTTCAGGTCTTTCCCATGCTGTTCTCATGGAGTGAGTAAGTCTCATGAGAGCTAATGGTTTTTAAAAGGGAATTTCCCTGCACAAGCTCTCTCTTTGCCTGCTGCCATCCATGTAAGACATGACTTGCTCCTCCTTGCCTTCTACCATAATTGTGAGGCCTCTCCAGCCATGTGGAACTATAAGTCCATTAAACCTCTTTTTCTTGTGGGTCTCAGGTATGTCTTTATCAGCAGTGTGAAAACTAATACCCATTGGAAATAAGGCTGTAAAGACAGGTTCCTCTTCAAACTCTTGATGCCAGAAGTTGTTTCTTCTTTTTATAAAAGAGAAAAAACTGACTTCATAATTTTACTTTTATTTTTTTGCTTTTCATATTTATCTAAAAAAAATCCAGAATGGGTAAGAGAACAATCATCAAGGATGCAGGTGCCAGACATAGGGCAGAAGATAGCTAGAAAAGTATGCCTGAAGGAAGTTAAGGGTCTAGCCTCATTCCTACATTGTTTTAATAGCTGTACCTAACATAAATAGCTAAGCTTTCCATTGTTCTAGATTCCTCTGCCCCATCTACAAGCATGGCACAGACGGCTTGCTTTGCAAGGCCTCAGTTGAAGGACCCCATGTACACACAGGCCAGTACAGCAGTACTAGGCTGACTAGAAGGATCTCATCCCCATATGTGGTCTCATTTCAAATCTATGGCTGACTACCTTCATTGTTGTGTGCAAGATGATTTCACCTCTTGAAAATATGGTCACTTCAGCATTAAATAGTTAAATATTTATAATTATCAATTCATCCTACCTCCTTTTACATGCAGCTGAAAAATGACAGGTTAGGGACATAGAACATTGTGAACTTTATACTGTTAGAATCACCATCCATTAAATGATCACTAGCTAATGGGTCACTAAATTTACAAATTAAGGAAATTATATGTAGAATACTGCAAAAACACAGTAAAAAGACTGAAGTTTGCCCATTTCTGCTCAGGAAGTCTCTTCACTCCTAAGCTTCATATGTTGTCCTTCTGGCTTCAAAATTTCTGCTATTATTACTGTTTTTCCTCCTTTTCATCTTCCTTTTGTTCCCCAGTGCCAGAACTTCCACAGCCTTCTCGCTCAGATGCCATCTTTTTGTATGCCATTTCAAAGAGCTTCAATGATGCCTGCTGAAGAGAGGATGCTGCCTGTCTAATGTTTTCTTCTGTTTCGCTGTCTTTTCTAGCTAGGAGCTCCTTCATTTTGGAAATCTCTTCTTTCAGCTTGTTGCACTATCAGCAGGTAATTGGTCCTTGAATTTTTCCGTCTTGGTTTCTGTGGTGTATATGATTCCTTCAGCCACATTAACTGCTTCAACTCGTTCCTTCTTTTACTGGTCTTCCTTAGCATATTTCTGTGCATTTTTAACCATATTTTCAATGTCATCTTTGCTTAACCCGTCAGAAGACTGGCTTACAATCTGCTGCTCACGTCCTGTGCCTTTATCTTTAGCAGAAACATATATGGTCCCACTGGCATCAATGTCAAATGTAACTTCAATCTGAGGAACTCCACGAGGGGCTGGTGGAATTCCAATCAAAGTAAACTGTCCAAGGAATTTGTTGTCTCCAGCCATGTCTCTCTCACCCTGACACACTTTAGTTTCCACTTGTGTCTGATCATCAGCGGCAGCAGAGAATACCTGGCTCTTCTTGGTTGGAATAGTGGTATTCCTATAATAAGTTTGGTAAAGACACCTCGCAGAGTTTCAATACCCAGAGACAGGGGAGTGACATCAAGGAGCAGCACATCTGTAATATCGACAGCCAACACACCTCCCTGAATGGCAACTCCAATGGCCACAGCCTCATCAGGATTGACAGCTTTACTTGGGGCTCTGCCAAAAAAAATCCTGCACAGTCTGCTGAACCTTGGGCATCCTAGTCATGCCACCCACAAGAATCACTTCTCCTATGTCACTCTTGCTGACTTCTGCATCTTGCATAGCTTTTTGGCATGGAGTGATAGTCCTCCTGATTAGATCAGTGACAATCCCTTCAAATTGAGCACGGGTCAACTTCATATTCAAATGCTTGGGTCCAGAAGAATCCATTGTAAGATAGGGCAAATTGATGTCAGTCTGCACAGATGAGGGGAGTTCACATTTAGCCTTTTCAGCAGCTTCCCGTACCCTCTGAAATGCCACATTGTCTCTGGTCAAATCGACCACCATCTCTCTCTTGAACTCCTTCACAATGTGCCATAGCAAGACCTCGTCAAAGTCTTCCCCACCTAAGAAAGTGTCCCCATGTGTGGATTTCACCTCGAATACTGCTTTCTGAATTTCCAGGATAGAAATATCAAAAGTTCCACCACCCAAATCATATACAGCAATGACTTTGTCTTCTGATTTGTCTAGACCATAGGCAAGAGCAGCAGCTGTGGACTCATTAATCACCCAAAGCACATTCAGTCCAGGTATCTGGCCAGCATCTTTAGTTGTCTGTCTCTGCAAGTCATTGAAATAAGCTAGGACTATGATGACAGCATTGTTTGCTGTGTGCCTCAAGTAATTTTCTGCCGTCTCTTTGATCTTCATCGACACAAATGCTCCGATCTGACCTGGAGAATACAGTTTCCCATGAGCCTCAACCCAGACATCACCATTGGAGGCACGAACAATTTTAAAGGGAATATTTTTAACATCTTTCTGTACTTCAGGATCATCATATCGCCGGCTAATGAGACGCTTGGTAGCATAGGATGTATTGTTTGGGCTGTCGCTTGGCAGGCATGCCAACAAGTCGCTCACCATCTGCTGTAAAGGCCACAACTGAAGGGACGGTTCTGGCACCTTCGGCATTCTCCAGCACCTTTGCTTGTGTACCTTCCATAACTGCCTCGTAGGAGTTGGTAGTACCGAAATCAGTACCAACAACTGCTCCCTTGATTGCTTCCGATGCATAATCCTGCCTTGAAATAACTCTAGAAGCCTCATGACTAAGGCCATTCCAGCCATCCTGGTGGAGGGTGGCCGTAGGACCCCGGGAGGCTGCGGTACCTGCTAGACTGGCTGTTGCAGCTCAGCTGGAGCTTATCATGGCAGCTAGATGGAGGAGTACCAGGCAGCAAACAGGCGCTCGGGCGGCTGGGAGCTGCGCGGTGTGGTCATAATTTTATAATATTTAAAAAGTTGCATGCAATCAAGTGCATAATATTAAGCATGCAGTTCCAGTTTTGATAAACAGTAACCATTATGACTAGCACTATAATCAACTGGGCTACTTCTGTCCGCATCTACTGCCATTGTCTTGCATAGTTTGGCATCAGTCAGTCCTCATTGGTCTTCTCACTTCCATTCATGTTCCACTTTGACTCATTCTCCTCCAGCAGCCAAACTAATTCAGTTATTACATGAGCTAGATTATTTGATAATAACCTCTACTGCTTAAATTTGCTTAGATTACTTGATACTTGATACTACTGCTTAGATTAAAAGCCCCCACTAGCTCCCAATTGTTATAGAATGAACTCAAATTATTTAACATGGTCTAAAAGGCCCGGTGTATTCTGTTTCCTACCTTGCTCCCAGCCTTGTCTTGCACCATTCTCCCCCTTGCATTCTGTACTCCTGTAACATGGATCTTCCTTCAGATCCTTGAATTTGCCAAATTCTTTCTTACTCTAAAGTCTAGATAGAGACACTCTTTTCCACTCCTTTGTATCCTTCAGGTCTGTGATAGGCAGATGGTGGCCTCCCAAAGATGTTTATGTCCTAATCTCCAGGAGCCTGTGAATACATTACCTTACATGGCAAAAGGAGCTTTGTAGATGTAATTAAGTCAAGGATATTGAGATGAAAATATACACCTGGATTGTTCGGCTGTGCCCAGTTTAATCATAATAGTCATTACGAGCAAAAGAGGGAGGCAGGAGAGCCAGTCAGCAAAGGAGATGTGAAAATAGAAGCTGGGTTGAGGAGCTTGACAGCTTTGAGGACAAAGGTGGTGATGAGCTGAGGACAGCAGGCAGCCTGTAGACACTGAAAAGGAAAGGAACGGATTCTCTTGTAGAGCCTCTAAAGAAACACAGCCCTGCCAGCATCTTGACTTCTGCCCCATAAGACCCATTTCAGACTTCTGGCTTCTAGAACTGTAAGGTAATCAGTTTGTGTGGTTTTAAGTCATGAGGTTTCTAGTTATTTCTTACAACAGCAATAGAAAACTAATGCAAGTTCTCTGCTTTAAATGCTAACTTTTCAGAGACACCTTCCCCTAGCCACTCCATTTAAAATAAAGCCTGATATGGTTATGGTTTGGCTCTGTGTCCCCACCAAAATCTCATGTAGAATTGTAATTCTCAATATTGGGAAAGAGACCTGGTGGGAGGTGATTGGATCATGGGGACAGATTTCCCCCTTGCTATTATAGTGATAGTGAGTGAGTTCTCACGAGATCTGATTATTTAAGTGTATGGCACTTTCCCCGTTGCTCTCTCTCTTCTGTCACCATGTGAAGATGTGCTTGCTTCCCCTTTGCCTTCTGCCATAATTGTAAGTTTACTGAGGCCTCCCCCACTGTGCCTCCTGTACAGCCTGCAGAACTGTGAGTCAGTTAAACCTCTTTTCTTCATAAATTACCCAGTCTCAGGTATGCCTTTTTAGCAGTGCGAGAACGGACTAATATGGAACCCTTTACCCCATGCCTTAACAGGTCTCAACCCCATTCCCACACAGCAGTCTCTATGCCACTCCTGTGCTTGTTTCCTGTATGGTAACACTCACCATTTGTATTATAATTATCTTTTACTTATTCTTTATCATTGTTGCCAGAATGTGTGCACTGTGAGGACAAGGATAACATCTTATATACCATTGTATCGTCAGGAACTAGTATTGAAGCTGCAATTTTTAAATTATGTGCTTAATCAGTATTTATTAATGATTCATTTCTGTACTGTCCAATATAGTAACCACTAGTCACATGTGGCTTTGGATCATTTGCAACACAGCTAGTCTAAATTGAGATGTGTTGCAAGTGAAAAATACATTTTGAAGTCTCACTATAATAAAAGAATGTAAAATGTCTTAATAATACTTTTTTGTTGATTATATGTTGAAATGATGACATTTTGGACATACTGGGTTAAATAAATATATTATTGAAATTAATGCTGATGTTCTTACTCATAGGTGGGAACTGAACAATGAGATCACTTGGACTCGGGAAGGGGAACATCACACACCGGGGCCTATCA
>NW_012107586.1:7145456-7194802 GCF_000951045.1 Mandrillus leucophaeus | reverse complement strand
CTTTCTTATGAAACAGTTAAAAGTCTATCTAAGAAAATGTGCTAGGCACCGCTTCTCAGTCTTTGTCTGAAAATTACTCTGAATGACCAGGGAAGGAAGTATATATACCCATGAGTTGAGAAATGAGGGCATTTAGAACCTAGCCTTGGGTTCTGCCCTCTCTCAGTTTGCTTGAGTTTTCTTTAATATCCATTGTTTTGTCTGAAAAACTCATGACAATATTACATTCATGACAATAGTACATACAATATGGCTGTATTTGTCTTAGTATAAAGATATTCCTCTGTAGTCCAAATCCTCAAATAAAATAGATACTCCATGCTGAGTATCTATTTTTGTTTGAGGCTTTTTGTACTCTCCATGTACTGATCCACCCAGGGGCACTGGTACCACACCCTGAGAAGAACAGAATTAAGACTGATATCCCGAGCCTTGTCTTTCTGGGGAGTCCTTACATGACTGTAATGATGATTGGTTAAGCAGTGAGTTGGGTAGCAGCTGGTGGGGAGGGGATGAAGTGGTTCTCCCAGTTGATGTGGGGCTGCAGAGTGAGGGGAAACAACAACAAAAAAGCATAGCAAAAATATGGAGGCCATTCCAAGGCCCGTGTTTATGGCCAAGACAAATTGACAGATGGGCTTTGTCTCTACCCACCTTTTATTTCCTTCTGACTTCAGGCTGCCTTTGGGATTGTTGCACGTGTGTGTGCCCATTCGTGTGTTTTGCGTTTATATGCCTTTTAGAGCAACACTTAGAATCCACTTGCCTATATAAAAGTTAGAAGAAGGGGCATGGCATTGTGGCACATGTCTGTAGTCCCAACACTGTGGGAGGCCGAGACAGGCGGATGACTTGAAGTCAGGAGTTCAAGACCAGCCTGGCCAAAATGGTACAACCACATCTCTATTAAAAATACAAAAATTAGCTGGGCATAGTGGCATGTGCCCAGGGGGCTGAGGCAGGAGAATCGCTTGAGTCCGGGAGGCAGAGGTTGCAGTGAGCCAAGATTGCACCACTGCACTCCAGCCTGGGTAGCACAGCAAGACTCTGTCTCAAAAAAAAAAAAAAAAAAAAAGTTAGAAGAAGGGAAAGACAGAGTCTCATTTTTCTAGACCATTCTCTTCCTTGGAGATGGTCCCTTACCTAAACCTAGTGATAGCCTGACCCGTCCTCCTTGTTTTGGTAACTGGCAATTTACATGCACTTTGTTATTTAATCCCCATTTTAGCCCTATAAGGTAGAAACTGGTTATTACCATTTGACAGGTGAAAAAACTGAGTCTCACAGAGGTTACAAGGTCTGCCCATAGTCTACCTGACCTGTAAGTGCCCAAGTCAGGATTATGAGATTGTGGTTCTTTGCTGTCCCCCATCACAGTTTGCTGCCTATCCAGCAGGTTTAGAGGCCATTTCATCTTGATTTTACAATTTCTTTTCAGTGCCTCCTATATCCTAGGGATCATGCTGGACTTAAAAGAATATACAAAGATGAATACAATTTGTTCCCCACTAGCTCCCAGGCCAGAAACTTTTCCCCTATATGATACTCAAAGCGGGATGTAAGAAAGATAGGAACTACTCAATTACTTTCTTGGGGCCATTCATCCTGAATAACCTAGAGTTAAACATTTCTTATTCAACATAGGTAGGTGAATGAGGCAACAATGTCTCCACGAGAAACAAAACAAAAGTCATAAAAAAAATTGGCACTTGAACAGAAAAGATGAACCACCATTGCTATAGGTCCTTTGTCTCAATCATTCAGTAGAATGGAAAAAAAAAAATCACTTCATAAATCAGTCGAACTTGCTCTCATTCTGCCATGCACAGAACATGGAATTACTTGCTTCGACTGATAAATGGATGTCTTTGCCAGAGTACTGTCACTGAGGCTTATATAACTTACAGCGCAATTATTACTTATGTCTTAGAAAGAACTTATTTATTTTAGCTTATATCATCTTTTCATTCTTGAAACATGTCCTTTATGTATTTGCTTTTGAAAACTGGAGTAGATGCCAGTGTAGAAAGAAGCTTTTCTATTACCATATCTGAAATATAGTTTTGAAAGTGGGTGATATGAAACAGTACGTTGATTTTTTGTGTTTTATCATCAGAAGCCAGAGCAAAAGGAAAATAACAACTGCATTTTAATAAAATTAAGGCTATTTATGATTGCACTCCAATAAGTGCTAAAACCAGAGTGTGTGGAGTGGTCAAGCCTTAACTTCGTTAGTGCACAAAGGATTGATTTATTACATTTTGGTTGTTAGAGTCCAAAGGGGATAGGCACAACTTATCTACATATAAAAATATACATAGAGATACATACATGTGTGTACCCAATATATACACGCAGACACATAATACACATAAAAGCTTATTAAAAACAAGCAAATTCTATGTTAATCCTCTTAAAAATGTAAAAAGCCGAATCTTCAATTTTGCTGTGCATCTCCTAGAATCTCAATTAATGCCTCTGGGGAAGAGAGCTGAATTTCAGCAACAGTATATAACTTGGTAATTGGACACAACTCCAAGTCATTTGTTAGGACTCCCAAGTGTTTTAGTGAAAGTTGAAAATTAATCTGTAACCATTCATTTACATACATATACATACACATACATATATATATGTGTATGTATATGTGTATATACGTGTGTGTGTGTGTGTGTGTGTGTGTGTGTGTGTATTTGGAGACGGAGTTTCACTTTTGTTGCCCAGGCTGGAGTGTGATGGCACGATCTCAGCTGACCGCAACCTCTGCCTCCCAGGTTCAAGGGATTTTCCTCCCTCAGCCTCCCGAGTAGCTGGGATTACAGGCAAGTGCCACCACGCAAGGCTAATTTTTGTATTTTCAGTAGAGAGAGGGTTTCTCCATGTTGGTGAGGCTGATCTGGAAGTCCTGACCTCAGGTGATCCGCCCACCCCGGCCTCACAAAGTGCTGGGATTACAGGCGTGAGCTACTTCGCCTGGCCTCATTTTTGTATTTTTAATATGTGCATCATGAATCTCTTTCTTCTTCTTAGCTTATGTCTGTCTTTCAGATTGGAATTAGGATGGTAAATTTTAATTGGTAATCATTCCACTTTTGATATGAAACCTGGGATTGCCCAGTGTCTTTCTGATTCTCAAAATCAACATTAAATTGCCTAAATTATTATCACATATAAATACATATTTAGTTTGCAGCCGAGCAGGCGTATTTGCAACAACTTGAAACTAGAAGAATTTTTGATGCTTTTGCACATAATATGCTCCCCCGCACATCTCTGCAGAAACAACTCTCCATGTTTCTCTCCTAAATAAATAAATACAATTCTTTAGTAAAATCTAGGCTATTTCCCCTCAGTCTCCATTCTGCATTAGGTTATCATTTAGAAAGTCACATTTACAGTTATTTTTGAAACACTTTCTAATAAGGAAACTCCGTTTGGAAGAGGAAAATTGCCCGGTTTACTGTAAAGGTAGACTATTGCCCTTCCACCTAATCTCCAATCCTATGCTCCACCGGCCAAGACATGTTTGCCTAACTCAGTTGTCCTTTTTTTTTCTACTTACCTTTTAAAAGGGGTTTCTCCTTGATAAGCATGATGGATGTTAGATAACAACTGAAAGACCAGAGGGGGAAGTTGCTGTTGCTTTTTCTTTGTAACTCAAACTTACCTTTGTCACATACATTTTTCAGGTTTCTGCAAGTAGCTGCTACCTTGTCCCTTTTGGTCTCCTCTTTTTCTCTAAGTTTTATTCTCCTTCTTATTTCTGTGAAAAGGGCTATTATGGAAACAATACTACTGAAAAAGAGAAGGCCAGACACAAACCGAGATCCACATTTTGACTTTTTAAAATTATACACTCTAAATTATGTTTGGATTTTTCCATTGATTTCAATATTTACAATTCAGCTAATTTAATAAATTCCCTTTTTTCTCCTTTTCTAAACTCTCTTATCCTCCCTTTTCCTCTCACTTCCTTGATCCTGTGTCTTGTAATTGTCTTACCTGGCCTCATAGGCCTCATAAAAGCCTGGAACTAGGCTGGTAAAAAGGAAACTCCTATGGGGTGGGAAATGTACAGATAAAGCCGAGTGAGCAAAGATAATTTTTTTTTTTTTTAGTATATGGAGTGGATTCATCGGTCAAGGTTGTCAACATCAATATATTAATTTTTATCTTCATTCCACCGAAATTGAGACATATAATTTCACTTTCCCATTGTAGACTTTTCTTTCCTGTCAAACTTTCTGTCTTATTTCCAATTCTGGAGTTGAAAACTATAGCTTTAAATCTCCTAAAAGGAATTAACCTATAGCATTTGAACAGAGACACTGAATACTTACATATACCAACGTAGTATATGTAAATATTACTAATTGGTATATATTTATGCTATTTGCATTATTATTGGTCATTTGATGAGGCAAATTTTCAACAGAAAGTAGATCTACCCATCCTGTGGACATAATCTTGGAAGGTAAGCTCTTTAGAAAGAGGGATATTCTTTACATTCTATACAGCCTCTTGGAGTGCATGATGGTTGTTCTATGAATATTATATAATGAGAAATATGATGAAGCCACATTTTTTGGTAAGTCTATTCAGGCCTAAATGAAATGGTTTTTTTTTTTTTTTTTTAAATCTAAACAGAGGGTTAAACATCTTCCGACATTGAGGCTTATATCTGATGTCTCTTTAAAAGATTTCAACATTTCGGAGACTATGCTTGAAAAAATACAGTCACACACAGAGAAATCAAGTAAGACTGAAATATATTTCTTAAATGTTGGGAAATCTTACACATTTTGTGAAATCTGAGACCTTGTCAATTGAAAAAGTGTACCTTATTTTGTATCTCTCTCACACACACGTGTGCACACACACACGGTGATTGTTAGGATTTTTATTTTATACATTTTGAAGGATTATTTTAAGACTTAATTATAAAAATATTTTTAGAATTGATACTTCAGTCTGTGTACACATCAAAAGGAAAAGGAAAATAAAGAAAAGTGGCTAAGGCATTCCTAAAATTTGTTCACATCCAGACTCCAATTCTCTGGAAACCCTGTTGGCTCAGTTACTGGTGTTCATGATTTTCCTCACACTGCCATCCCCTGTGCCATTAAGAGTGTTAATGATGCAGAATTTCTTAAAAGAATGCTCTGGTATTGTCTCTGGGATTTTCTCTGAAGCAGTTGATCCTTAGTTGCAAGATTTGATGCCTGTGCTTACTTGACTGTCTGAGGTACCAACAGAATATTTTCAGATAATAGCCAGGACTCACATTTTTTCCTTAAGTGGGCCTGAAATGGTTTGTTGACAGAAATATTGATGGGTTGTGATTGTCCAGTTGGGTCACTAGGAATGACAACTGAGCTCAAAGATGTGCAGGTGATGATAACTACTTTGCAATTTGACCTGACTGATAGCAATTGTGAGATGCATTCTGATTTTATAATGCAAAAACACAAAAGCAGACTCATCTCAGAATTAATAAAAAATGATGGACATTTTATTAGATCCCAGACATCATGTTAGATTGATTATTCTACAATGTAATTTAAATTAATCACTCATTTTAACATTAGGTATCATTAAACATAGCGTATTAGTTCATTCTCAGGCTGCTATGAAGAAATACCCAAGACTGGGTAATTTATAAAGAAAGTGGTTTAATTGACTCACAGTTCCACATGGCTAGGGAGGCCTCAGGAAACTTACAATCATGGCAGAAGGCACCTCTTCTCAGGGCAGCAGGAGAGAGAATGAGTGCCTATTGAAGGGGGAAGCCCCTTATAAAACCATCATATCTCATGAGTACTCATTCACCTCCACGAGAACAGCACAGGGAGAACTGTCCCCATGATTCCACTATCTCCGCCTGCTCCTCCCCTTGACACATGGGGATTATTACACTTCAAGGTGAGATTTGGGTGGGGACACAGCGCCAAGCCATATCACACAGCTTCATTTTAAAGTTCATTGACTATATTTTCGCTCATCTTCCTTTTTTGTTGATTCCTGATCTTAGGGAAATTATGAAGTATTGAAACATTTTGTGGTTAGATTTCAGACTTGTTTCTTAAATAAAAGGTAGCATAAGCACCCGATAATTGTCAATGCTCAGGTCCACTCTCTGAGTATTGATGCATAATCTTGTGGGGGTGGGTAACTTGCCATGTAACAATGGCATGGACTTTAAAGCCTGTTTTGGGATCTAAATCTTGATACTATAAGCAGTAACTGAAAGACCTCGAGAGAGTCTCTTAATTTCCCTTAAATTTAGCTTTCTTTCCTACATAAAGCATGATATTAATATTTATTTGCAGAATTATTTTAAGGATTAGGATTGTTGAAACCTGGTGGATGCTCAATAAAAGGTACAAAAGGTTAAATGTTATTATATGTGGCCTACCCCAATCTGGGTATCAGAATGACACCTTCAACTATCATTTGGGTGTGTTTAATTCGGTACTTTTGTTCACTTTTTACTTACAGTAATCTTTAGCTTGTGATTTTATGAAAATTAAAAATCAGTTAAACAGGTAATATCGTTTGGCTGTGTCCCCTCCCAAATCTCATTTGAACTGTAGTTCCCATAATCCCCATGTGTCCTGGGAAGGACTCAATAGGAGGTAATTGAATCATGAGGCAGGCTCTTCCCATACTGTTTTTGTGGTAGTGATTAAGTCTCATGAGATCTGACGGTTTTATACATGGAAGTTCCCCTGCACAAGCTCTCTTGCCTGCTGCTATGTAAGGCGCGACTTTGCTCCTCATTTGCTTTCTGTCATAATTGTGAGGCCTCCCTAGCCATGTGGAACTTGTGGGTCAATTAAACCTCTTTCCTTTATAAATTACCCAGTGTTGGGTATGTCTTTATTAGTAGCATGAGAACAGACTAATATAATAGGGTAAAGCATGTAAAGTTTTGAAAATGACTTATACTCGAATATACATATATGCATGAACTTCTGTATTAATCAGGATTCTCTAGAGGGACAGAACTAATAGGATAGATGTATATATGAAGGGAAGTTTATTAGGAGAATTGACTTAGATAGTCACAAGGTGAAGTTCCACCATAGGCTGTCCTCAAACTGAGGAGCAAGAAAGCCAGTCTGAATCCCAAAACCTCAAAAGTAGGGAAGCCAACAGTGCAGCCTTCAGTCTGTGGCCAAAGGCCCAAGAACCCCTGGCAAATCACTGGTGTCAATCCAAGCATCCAAAAAGCTGAAGAACTTGGAGTCTGATGATCAAGGGCAGGAAGCATCCACTGCGGGAGAAAGATGGAAGCTGGAAGACTCAGCAAGTCCACTTTTTCCAACTTCTGCCCGCTTTATTCTAGCTGTACCAGCAGCTGATTAGATGGTGCCCACACAGATTGAGTGCAGTGCAGCTTTATTCTAGCCACTGGCAGCTGAGTATATGGTGCCCACTTGGATTGAGTGGGTGGTGTACCCATTAGAAAGTGGGCACCATCTAATCAGCTCCCAGTGTGGCTAGAATAAAGCAGACAGAAGAAGTAGGTCTGCCTCTCCCAGTCCACTAACTCGAATGGTAATCTCATTTGGCAACACCCTCACAGACACACCCAGGAACAATACTTTGCATCCTTCAATCTAATCAAGTTGACACTCAATATTAACCATCACAACTTCTAATGATATTATAGATCAATTAGGATGTAGTTTTGGCACATTAATTCCCAGTTTCTTCTCATGAAACTGGATTGGTTGAGTCTTCAGACAAGAATGGCTGGGTTTCAGTCATTGAATAATGGCTGGGCTTCACATTTGGTCCCGCTCTGAGTCCCCTTGTATCAGTATCTGGCTCAGCAGCGTCTTCTGCTCCACTGTAGTGACTCCATGTGGATCCCTGTCAAGCTCTGATGGACTGGTCATTTTCTTCTATCATTCGTTATGTACCAGTGACTGAGAGCTTTCAGTCTCGTGTGTAAAGCAAGGTCTTGAACTTGTCAAGATGAATCAAGTATACTTCTATTGTGCTAATGCTCCTAGCCTTATGCATTACTACATCGTTCTTCTAAGGCTTACATGGTCTACAGCTCCTCTGTTAAAATGAATGCAAACTGCCTTCTGGTACTGCGTGACCAGGGTTTTTATAAGACTATCTCTTCATTGATTTTTGCTCAGAAGTCTTTTCTTCCAATTTTGCTTCCTTCTTCCCACTCTTAAGTCTCCATTGGCTGCAGGAGCTAGGATCACATCCAGCTTGTCTCTTTGGGTTTTCTCTTAAAATTCACTTACATTTGGATCACACTTCCATAGAGGTTCTTGTTGATAAGTGCCACATTGCTGAAATAGTTGTCTCCATGAGTCCCAGGGGACAGGATAGTGCCTATTAACTATTAATTCAAGCAGTATTATATAGTGAAAGGGGCATGTAGATGGTATTTAGGTAACCTGAGTTTGAATTTTCGCTCTGCCACTTGCTAGGAAGGTGACCTTAACCATTTCATATAATATGTCTGAATCTCAGTCTTCTCATTTATAAAATGGAGATATTCTTGCCTTACCGAGTTAACATGGGGACTAAATCAGATGACAGATGTAAAGAGCTTGTCACAGACAAAGCCTTCAATAAATAATTGTAATTATTAAGTGCATCATCATCCTGCATTCACTGAATAAACTACCTGGCATTCAGATCTCCCCTTTGGAAGTTATTTTACCTCCCTTAGACTGATGCAGTTTCTGGACCCTGCCTTGGGATATCTCATTGCTGGTGGGGAAGAAAGGAATGCCTTTCCTAGTGTAAACGGTATAGTCATAGTATTTAAATTTTTGAAAAAGTGAAACCCTACTAAATCTTAACCATTTTATTTATTTATTTATTTATTTTTATTTATTTATTTATTTTGAGACGGAGTCTCGCGCTGTGTCACCCAGGCTGGAGTGCAGTGGCGCGATCACGGCTCACTGCAAGCTCCGCCTCCCAGGTTCACGCCATTCTCCTGCCTCAGCCTCCGAGTAGCTGGGACTACAGGCGCATGCCACCACGCCCGGCTAGTTTTTTGTATTTTTAGTAGAGACGGGGTTTCACCATGTTAGCCAGAATGGTCTCGATCTCCTGACCTCGTGATCCACCCGCCTCGGCCTCCCAAAGTGCTGGGATTACAGGCTTGAGCCACCGCGCCCGGCCTTAACCATTTATTTTCTCCTAAGACTTGAAATTAAATTTGCTTTCGGTGAGAAGGACACTTCTGAAATATTCATTCTAACCTTTTTTCTAAGTTGCACAGAAGACCAGCATTTTACCACATGGACTGTAGGTCATAGTCCTCGGATTCCCTCATGTCACTAGAGCTAGATGTTCTGATTTGATGAAGCCTTCGTTGTCTTTGCCTCTGTTTAAGGCACAGCATGTTTCTAACATGCATTCCCTTTACCATCCGTTGGTGTTTGAAGTCTCTACTTTGGATAGCGCTTTCATTCATGGAACTGTTAAAAAGATTAACAGGAAAGAGTGAATTTACATTTTCTCATACTTTCTTGCAAAGATAGAAGAAACATGTCAAGAAAAAAATCTACTTTTAAAAGATAAAACATATCATGTATTTAGAAATGTTGGTACTTCATTTAGGAATTAATATTATTTACAGTGTCTGCTAGGCATTATTTAAGGAATTGCTTATTTTATCAGGTATTCAAAACATGCACCCTCCTCCATTCCAACATATAAAGACCTCAGCAAATAATGTAGAGTTTATAGTACCAGGAGCTTCATTTTTTAGAACTAATTTCACTGATATATAATTGCTGGTGTAAATGTTGGCACTTCCTTAACTAAAGTTGTGATAACGAGCCTTGCTATAATGAAAACAAATGAGATTAATGGTCTTTTCCAGGTTTTTATCGGGCAGTGGCTGTGAGATTGAAATTCCTTTTGCTTTGCCTTAGATAGGGTTGTTTTTTCCCCTAATCCAAATGAAATAATACAGAATTTACCTGCTCAGTCTTTTTATAGAATATGCAAATGCTCTGAGGAGCATCAGAATGTGTATTCATGTTGAGAAGAACTGTGCAAATGTAAGGCAGTCTTTAAAAAAAAGTAGTTGCAAATTCAATAAAAAAGCATACATTTCTTTTTGTAAAATGAGCATTATTTGATGTAAATAACAAATTGGTAAAAAAATCCCTTTCTCTAAATATGGTGTACAGCATAGTCCAGATAATTCAGAGTTTTAATGTCAAAGCATAAAGTTATTTTAGAAATGTATCTTGATTGACAAGTCTTTTTGCAGCAACCTAATGATAAAATTACAGTGTATAGCTGATATTACAGTTTCATTAAAGAACTGTATTTTGTGTATTATACTATTGCTTATTTATACTATTACTGCAGCTATTTCATATATATTAGATATTAGCCCCCCACTAAGCAGTAGAATTTGTCTACCTGAAGGATTTGTTTAATCAGAGTTTTAATCAAATAATAGAGTCTCTAATGAAGAGTTATGATTCTCCTGTGCTAAGAAATGGTACAGTCCATCGGTTTCTTCCAAGAACATATCAAGAGATTAAACATACTTTCATTATTGTATTCAAGAACAATATTGTAATATTTGCACTAATAGTGTAAATATTTGCACTAATATGTTGCCATTTTAGTATTTTCTGAGGTGTACATAGTCGCTCAAGGTGAATAATTAAAGGATCTGCCGCCTTGGGTAGCACAAAGCAGTGCTTGATATAAGTTTGATTATTTCACTTGTCTCAAATAATCCATAACTGTCTTCTGTAATTATTTTCATCATCCAGCCAAGCAAAGATAAAAGATGGAACATGTTTCTTTTGCCTACTCCCAAGGAAACCCCATTACCCTTGAAACACCACATGACCACGTAAAGCCCAATCAGGGTCCAAAGAAGCAGTCGGCAAGGACAAGCTGAGTGTGAGCTGAAAATGAAGTTGTTACCAAACAGCAAACCGCAGTCCTCGCTTCTTATGAATATTTGAATGAGTAACTAAAAACAGCTCAGTAAACTCTAAGCAAATGTGACAGCTGAAACTGCCTGGAAACCAGGAGTCCACCAGGACCGTGATGAAAAGATCACCAGTTACTTTGTACCTCTCGCTGCCATGGGTCTACAGAGGGACGGTGTCAGATTTCTTTTCCTCAAATATAAGTTATGGAAAATCTGATTTATCTCTGCACTTTCGGAAGCCAAATAGCCCCCAAAATCTCTTGTGTTATTTTGAATTCATTAAAGTGCAATGATTTCTAACAATCTTTTCAAGGAAAGAGAATAGCCAAGATTTTTTTTTTTTATTTTTCAGATCCTGAAATATTGATGTTGCTGTTGTTTTTACTCATAGAAAATTGGACCTAGTCAATCTTTCATGAATATCTTTCTGCTCATTCCATGTGGCAAGAAAGACAGTGAGAACAGAGCCCCTGAAGCCAGAATTACAAATTTTGCCATATAGAAGAGTTCCAGAAAATATCTGTAGAAGATACATTTCAAAAGAAAACTAAAAAACAATTCATTTTTCCTGAGTCTTCTTTAATATATAGACAAAATATTACTACTATGATTATTATCTCCAATTTCCTAGTAAATACAATAGTACATAATTTTCAAGTTGGTGGCTTTAACTGGAAGGAAAGGGTCAGTTATTTAGTTCTTCTAAGTGTGTATAGTAAATTCTCCTTAAACCCACTTAGTTTTGTTCATTTGATGAATGCTTTAAATACAATGAGAGCCCTCTTATAGGCCATAAATTCCTAGTAAAGTAAAAAGCTATGCAGTATGTGGATCTAATATACAGATTGCTACAGCTCAAATCTAGTAGATAACTGAAGATAAAATCAAACCAAGGGGAACCTTGGTGAAGTTATTGTTTATTCAGTGGTTATTTGTAAAAAATCTGTGAAACATTAAGTTTCAGTCAGCCTCTTCAGAAGTTCCAGAAGATAGCAGCCACAGCCTTTATTGCTGAAGAGTTTATGAGTATTTTTAATGACAATGAGGACCGCAATGGTTTCCTAAGAGGCCACTACAGGGACCTATCTCTTCATCGTTGAAACTGAGAGCCCTAATTCCATCTCAGCTGTAAAATTACTATTCCAGTTCCTTGGAGTATCTGAGCAATGTTAGCCACAACATGCTGTTCAATTTCTCCTTTCTCTTTTGCCATGTGTGGATTTACACATGGTGTTACATATTGCTGGATTTTTAATTCTGCAGTAAAAATGGAAAGAAGAACACAAAATGCAATTGTGGTTTATGCTTATACCGTAGAGAGATGGAGAGTCTTTAGAGGGAAAGTAACTAGACAGAAGGAATGTTTGTGACGTCCACATTAGAAACCCAGGCCCTGGAGAGAAGTAGGAACATAGCGACTCTGAAGCAGCAGGAGGAGACAGAAACCTATTTTAATATTGAGTGTTAGGCAAGATTAAGGCCATTTGCAAAATCACACTAAATCCTCACTATATGTCATGTTGGATTGGAAGTTAGAACGGTTGCTAGCTATGCAGGCTTCAGAAAAATCATTTATATTTTCTCATCTATATGGTGTAGATCAGGGGTCCCCAACCCCTGGGTCATGGACTGGTATTGGTCCACAAACTATTAAGAACTGGGCTGCACAGTAGGAGGTGAGGGGCAGGCGAGCAAAGCTTCATCTGTATTTATAGCTGCTCCCCATTGCTTGCATTACTGCCTGAGCTCCGTCTCCTGTCAGATTAGGGGCGGTGTGTCCGGAATTGGTGGGTTCTTGGTCTCACTGACTTCAAGAATGAAGCTGCAGACCCTCGCGGTGAGTGTTACAGTTCTTGAAGACGGTGTGTCCGGAGTTTGTTCCTTCAGACGTTCAGATGTGTTTGGAGCTTCTTCCTTCTGGTGGGTTGTGGTCTTGCTGTCAGGAGTGAAGCTGCAGACCTTCGTAGTGAGTGTTACAGCTCTTCAAAGGCAGCGCGTCTGGAGTTGTTCCTTCTTCCCTGGGGGTTCGTGGTCTTGCTGACTTCAGGAGTGAAGCTGCAGACCTTCACGGTGAGTGTTACAGCTCATAACCAGGCAGCATGGACCCAGAGTGAGCAGCGGCAAGATTTACTGCAAAGAGCCAAATAACAAACCTTCCACAGTGTGGAAGGGGACCCCAGGGGGTTGCTGCTGACTTGCTCGGGCAACCTGCTTTATTCCCTTATCTGGCCCCACCCACATCCTGCTGATTGGTCCATTTTACAAAGAGCTGATTGGTCTATTTACAATCCTTGAGCTAGACACAGAGTCACAGGGTGCCAGTCCTCCAAGTCTCCACTAGGTTAGCTAGATACAGAGTACCAATTGGTGTATTCACAAACCCTGAGCTAGACATAGAGTGCTGATTGGTGCACATACAATCCTCTGGCTAGAAATAAAAGTTCTCTGAGTCCCCATTAGGTCAGCTAGATGCAGAGTGCTGATTGGTGCACATACAATCCTCCGGCTAGATACAAAAGTTCTGCAAGTCCTCATCCAGTTCAGGAGCCCAGCTGGCTTCACCCAGTGGATCCTGCACCAGGGCTGCAGGCGGAGCTGCCCGCCAGTCCCCAGACGCCCCTGCACTCTTCAGCCCCTGGGCTGTCGATGGGACCGGGCGCCACGGAGCAGGGGGCGGCGCCCATTGGGGAGGCTCAGGCCGCACAGGAGCCCGCTGCAGATGGGGAGCTCAGACATGGCGGGCTGCAGATCCCGAGCCCTGCCCCGCTGGGAAGCAGCTAAGGCCCGGCGAGAATTTGAGTGCAGCGCCGGCGGGCCAGCACTGCTGGGGGACCCAGCGCAACCTCCGCAGCTGCTGGCCCGGGTGCTAAGCCCCTGACTGCCCTGGGCCGGCGGAGCCGTCCGGCCGCTCCGTGGGCGGGGTCCGCCAACCCTGCGCCAGCGCCCGCGTCCGCCGGAACTGACACTAGCCCGCGAGCGCAGCGCGCAGCCCCAGTTCCCGCCGGCGCCTCTCTCTCCCTCCACACCTCCGGGCAAGCAGAGGGAGGGGGCTCTGGCCTCAGGCAGCCCAGAGAGGTGCTCCCAGGGTGCCGGTGCCGTGGCGGGCTAAAGGGCTCCTCAAGCGCCGCCAGAGTGGACGCCTAGGCCGGAGGCTGAGGAGGCGCTGAGAATGAGGGCTGCTAGCACATTGTCACCTCTCAGCGGCATTAGATTCTCAAAAGAGTGTGAACCCTATTATGAACTGTGCATGGGAGGGATCTATGTTGCATGCTCCTTATGAGAATCTAATGCCTTATGATCTGTCACTGTCTCCCATCACCCCCAGATGGGACCATCTAGTTGCAGGGAAACAAGCTCGGGCTCACACTGATTCTACATTACGGTGAGTTGAATAATTATTTTATTATATATTACAATGTAATAATAAAAGAAATAAAGTACACAATAAGTGTAATGTGCTTAAATCACCCCAAAACCATCCCCCACCCCCAGTCTGTGGAAAAGTTGTCTTCCACAAAACCGGTCTCTGGTGTTAAAACATTTGGAGACCGCTGGTATAGATGAGAGAACATTTATTCCGAGTGGGCAATTACAAAGGCAGTTCCAGGAACAGAATGAACATAGATTTTAGAGTCAGAAAGATCTGGATTTGCATTCCTTATCCGTCATTTACCAGTCGTGTAAGCATCCTTGAACAATCTTCATTTAGGACCCATGGATAGTTCCCCTGTGAGAAGGCTATGAAAAACAGAAGCGGTGATCTCCAAAGAGTGTCTACACATGCAGGTGTTCTGGTAAAAGTTAGTTTTCTTACTGTCTTTATTCTAAAGTCTTTTCCAATTTTAAATTCTACCAAGCACTCATGGACTAAGATCAAATTTTCCTGCAGTGTGGTTGAATAGGTTTGTAACTGCTGCTGTTGCTCAGGGGTATATGTGACACCTGGCGCATGTGAAGGATTTTAAAATTTAATGTTAGAGATGCCTAGCAAATATCAAGAGAGGAGTGAGAGGTGAAGAAGGACAGGGCCAGTTGATATCACCAAATATGCTATCTTTGATACTTGCTCTTTTGTTTTAGAGTCTGTGATGTAAAGTTGTTTTGTATCACAATGTAGTAGTATAACTTTGAAGGTCAAAACGAGGTCAGAGTTTGAAAATGAAAGTTATTTCCAAACATGTGCTGTGGGACATGAATATTCATGAACTTGTACTCATTTTTCATTCATTATATTGGTTTTCAAGGTAAAGTTTTAAAAAGCCTTATAATTAAGGGATCTTAAAAGTGGTCTTAGAAAACAAGAGAATACACACCAGGGGTGTAATTCTAGCTTAAGTAGTTTCTTAAAGGTTTTACTTAAATGCGTGGGAAGAAAGCCCCGCTGAAAACAAACAAACAAAAACCCCAAACACCTGTATTACAAGTCTTGTTAAAATAACTCAACAAAGGACCCAGCAATCTCATTTTTAGATATTTGACCTGAAGAAATAGCATCACAATTGGGGTTCATATGTTTAACGCGGCATTTTCTCTAAGAGTAACTAATTGGAACTGGCCTACTTTTCCCTCAATAGGAGAATAAACAACAGTACATACATACTATGAAATATATTGCCATTAAAAAGAACGAGGCAGATCTATGCATACTGCCATAGGAAGACATCTCTGATTTATTCTTAGGTGAAAATCAGCAAATTACTGAGCAGTTTGCCTGGTATGTACCCATTCTGAAACAAAAAACATTTTAGTTTATATATGTGCATAAATGTATCATACAAATGAGTGTGTGCGCATGCGTATTAGGCTAACATAGAAAAAGATTTGAAATAATACTTGCATAGCTGTTTACAGTGACAACTCTTGAGGTTAGCAGTTTTTGTCTTTATAATGCAATTCTATAGTGGTGTAACTTATTACCACAAACGTAATACTTTAACAATAAAAAAATTTAAATATGAGTCTTAGTCTTGAAATGACTTGGCGAATCAACACATTTCTTCTGGTCCTATCCCCTTTCCCACCTCCCAAGTTATTTAACACTGACTTATTAACATTTCAAAGACCCAAGGACTAAATATAAAATAAATTAGTTCTTGGTGTTAGCTCTTATGTTATTCTGCCCTGAATCCAATCCTGACACTTCCACTAGCTACTTGTGTATTTCAGAAAATATACAAGTTTCAATGCTCAGCTTCCTCACCTATAAAATAAAAAAAAAGGTGACATAAACAAAGGGGTCGGGCAGATTAATTTTCTTCCAGTTCTGAGATACTGTGTTTTCTGTTGAAACAAAATAAATTTCATGGTCCTTTGTAGCATAATACTTTCTCCCATGTATTTCACATTTTATAGTAAATAACTCATTACTTTATTGGAGCAATGACTAACAGTGATATCATAATGCTCAATTTAGTCCTGATTTTTTGTTGTTGTTTTTCTGAGTACCTTGAATGTGAATCTGTGGACCACTAACACCTTCAGACCTTCAAAACTTCTGCACAAGGAAGGTTCAGAGGTCCTGACCTTCCTTTTGGAAAATGGTGACCAAGTGCATCCCCATGTTAGAGTTGACAAGTATTGAGGGTACACTGTGCTCTTCTCATTCTCTCCTGGGCTTGCTTGCATTTGAAGCTAGCTGCCCTTTTCCTACCCTACAGGAGGCCCAGGAACGTGACTGGCAAACTTCCTGGAACATTGTGTCACAAACCCTTGTTCTTTTTATTGCTCAACTGGTCCAGGGCATATATTTGCAGCAAGCTGGCTTTTCAAGAGAATGCGTTATGAATAAAGGCCACTGCGATTTGTTTGACACCATTAAAGTTATTTTGCTTTCTCTGACCAGAGTGAGATCATCAATTACTCTCCTTCTCTGAAGAACTGAGTAAACACGACTCTAAGGATCACCCATTACTTGCAGAGGAATGAGAGGCACAGAAGACGCTGTGCCTGCCCTTGGAAGTTTAAATTTGTATTGTGGGAGACAGACCAGATAAAAAATAAATCACAAATGTAGAACATGATGTGCCGTTTAAAAAAGCAGCAAAGATAAATGTACTGAACAAAGAGATATGAAACTATGTTCTGAGGAAGTACTGAAGTGGCTTCTGGAGGCTTTAGCAAAGCACTTTCCCCAGAAGCACATCAGGGAGAAAAGTCAGAGATTTGTATGATATCACTACAATAAGGGAATTTCTAGAACAATTTTTATAATGATAGTTTAGCCCACATTGAACTGATTTGTATTTATCAAGCTAAAATAAAGTATTCACTTTTATCTTTCCAGTAGATTAATGCTCGATAGGAGTTCGGATGGCCAGAAATGGAAGAGGTGCTGTTTATGGCAGTCTTTCCCCATGTGGGGTCTAAACAAGACCACCTATTGTGGGATAAAGAAAGAATACTAGATCTTTCAAAATTTATTTTTTACACTGTTCTCTAAAATGTTCTACTTCTGTATTTGTTTTATAACACTCATGACACATTAGTAAATATTACAAGAATATAATTTCTAAATATACACTCAGGGTTGCATACTTAAAGACATTTTGATTTGTGCCATATGTATTTGTTAAATTTTACCTTAACTCAGTTATTTTGGACATATTGATTAGTAGTTTCAATGACACTTGTAGAAATACAATAGTCAAAAAATTTAGAAATCAGTGCTTTTGAGAAAAATAACTCCTAATTTAATTTGTGCAACAAACATCTTTTTTATAAAGGGATCTTACTCTTTTAAAAGCAAATCTAGTGCTTCTTCTGAATTTCTTACGTATCAGAAAAATTCTTTAGTCTGAAAAAGTTGGCAGAAAAATCCATGATTAATAGATAAATAGTATTCTTTTCAAATCCTTCTGGCTTTTAAGCTAAGCCACCAGGGATTTGCATGTGGGGAAAGAGTTTTGAAGGTAAGAGGTTTTTCTTCTTATGATTTGAATGCAATGCTTTTGAGATTTCTGTGATTTATTGGTAGTAAAGTGACTTTGTTAGGATGACCTATTGAAGCTTTTCTTGTCATTGTGCTGTTAAGAATACCTGGAATCCACCCTATCTTCAGAGTCCATCCTCCGCACCAGATAGACTGTGGTCATTTGGTGTCACCAGCTCTGCCTTCCACTTTATTCTCTGTCAGGTTCCCTCTCACATCTTGCAGCAGGTGGGTTATTCTTATTGAATTCGTGTGTAATTATGGAAAATTTCTTGAATACCAATATGACATTTGACTTTGATCAAGGGATTCCCTACTAATTCCGTGGCTCGTGGAAGGGGTGGAGATTTCTATCTTCTTTCAAGAGTACCTTTTCAAGAAAGGGTAAATTGGCACTTGGACAAAACTGTTGTAAACTGGCACATCCTCTTGGTTTATAAAATGATTTTCTCTACTTCAAATAAAAAATGAGAATGGAATTTTATTAATGGAATAAGCATGGTGCAAAATATTCTTAATATTTGTATTAGCCTAGGTTCTCCAGAGAAATAGAACCGAGAGAGAGAGCAAGCGAGTGAGAGAGAACAGAGAGACAGGTTTTAAGCAATTGGCTTACATGATTGTGGAGGCTGTCATGTTCAAAGTCTGCAAGGTAGACTGGCAGGCTGGAGACCCAGGAAAGCGGTGATGTTGCAGCTGGAGAATGAAGGCCGTCTGCTGGCACAATTCCCTCTTCTGGGGACATCAGGCTTTATTATTGTTGTTATTGTTATTAAGGCCTTCATCTAACTGGGCAAGGCCCACCTATATTATGGAGGGTAATCTGCTTTACTCTGAGTCTACTGATTTAAGTGTTAATCTTATCTAAAAAAATGGCTTCACAGAAATATGTAGAATAATGTCGGACCAAATATCTGGGGACTGTGGCCTAGCAAAGTTGATACATAAAGTTAACTATCACAATATCTTGAAAAACCTCTACTCTGGACTACTTGCCTCTCTCTTTCTTTCTCTCTCTCTCTCTCTCCCTCCCTCCCTCCCTCCCTCCCTCCTTCCTTCCTTCCTCCTTCCTTTCTTTCCTTCCTTTTTTTTTTTTTGGATGGAGTCTCGCTCTGCTGTCCAGGCTGGAGTGCAGGGGCGCGATCTTGCCTCACTGCAACCTCCACCTTCCGGGTTCAAGCAATTCTCTGCCTCAGCCTCCCGAGTAGCTGGGATTACTACTCCGCATTACATATTCTACAAAATTCCTCCTTACGCATCCCTTTGTACTAGAAAATAATTATAGTTCAGCGATGTCACTTCAACAAAAGCATTATGGTTATTTCTTTTACAGAGAAGTCAGAATAAGCTTTCCCTAGTATTAAAGGCATTACTATATCCTTTTCAGAGAAGTTAGAAATAAGCTTTCCTTATTACTAAAGGCATGAACTTGCTCTCCAAAACCAAACTGTTTACCAGTTTTTCTCTCAGGAGCCAAAAGGAGGAGGGTGTAGTATGGATTAGTGTGCTAGATGCCTGCCGGTGTATGGAGTTCAGAAAAGACCAGCCAGTGACATGAGGCAGAGGAAGTCTCTTCCAAGCACCTCCCCAGTGGGCAAAGCAATCATTTGCTCTTTTACCAGATTCCTACCTTTCTAAAGAAATACATTTTTGTAAATGTTAGCCCTTTTTAAATTGGAAAACACCCAACTACTGTGAGAAATTAATATTATTAAAAGTTGCAGTTTGCACTCACATCCAAAATATCTTCCAGAGTTCAATTCCAAAACTGCATCTCCCAAAGAGCTCACCTTTCCTTTCCCTGAATTGGATATGCCTGTAGATAAGCATTAGAAAAAGAATATTTCAGTTGGGTGCGGCGGTTCACGCCTGTAATCCCCGCACTTTGGGAGGCTGAGGCGGGTGGATCACCTGAGGTCAGGAGTTACAGACCAGCTGGGCCAACATGGTGAAACCCCGTCTCTACCAAAAATACAAAAATTAGCTGGGCGTAATGGCCGGCGCCTGTAATCCCAGCTGCTCAGGAGGCTGAGGCAGGAGAATCGCTTGAACCCTGTGGGGGGTGGAGGTTGCAGTGAGCTGAGATTGCCTCACTGCACCCCAGCCTGGGCAACAGTGCGAGACTCCGTCTCAAAAAAAAAAAAAAAAAAAGCAAAAGGCCAGTAACTCACGCCTGTATTCCCAGCACTTTGGGAGATTAAGGCGGGTGGATCATGAGGTCAGGAGTTCAAGACCAGCCTGGCCCAGTGAAACCCCGTCTCTACTAAAAATACAAAAATTAGCCAGGCATTGTGGCGGGCGTCTGTAATTCCTACTACTCAGGAGGCTGAAGCAGAGAATTGCTTGAACCTGGAAGGCGGAGGTTGCAGTGATCTGAGAACGCACCAGTGCACTACAGCCTGAGAGACAGAGCGAGACTTTGTCTGAAAAAAAAAAAAATAAATAAATAAAAAAGAAAAAGGAAAAAAAAAAAAAAAGAAAAAAGAAAAGAAAAAGAAAAAAGAAAAAGAGTATTTCTTTTCTTTTATTTCACATTACTATAACACAATGTCCTCCTTATTGTTGGGTTGACATTGCTGATGCATCTGAGGTGCCCAATGCCATTTGATTCTTCCACCAGGAATAAGCCAAGCCTCTGCCTTCCACCCGCTTCGAGGGTCACCTCCTTTGGTATATACTGGGGCATGGAGTTGGACTCCTGCCCCTCCCGAGTCATCTCGGAATCTGCTTACCCACACCTCATGCTCTATCGCACTGACTTTGGCTCTCCAGGGGCAACTTCTCAGTCCTATCCACTGCCTTTGATGGCCTAGAACTCCTGGCAGTGTCCCTTACTGTCAGATTACATCCTTCTTGGGCCTAGCAGAGGAATAATATGGGGCAGAACCCATCCGTTTTTATCACCTTGTTCTTTGTCTTCCCCACTGCACTGTGCACAAGTGGTTATAGGACCTTCTCAAATGCTGTTGGGTGAGGGTTGGGGGTCAGAAGGAATGAAAATGAAGATGGGGAGAATATGTGAGTGAAACTGAGCCCCTAGCAAACCAAAGTCTGCTGTGGGTCCACTGCAGTTCCTAGCTTTCCTTTCTTCCCCAGTGTTCAATTTCGTTTCCTGTTGAAAGAGAGTTCCCTTCTGCTTCGTCTATCTTTTGAAAATGCTGCCTACTCACCATGGAGTCATCTCATCCCATCAGCCTGTAAGTCTAAACTAATATCCTGGAGGCTGCAGTAGGGCATTTGCTACTCTGAGCCTTACCTCCAGTCCAGTCCAGCTGTGGATGTTTAAGTTGAGCCTCTTCTATAGTTTCCCACCAGTGTGAGTTGCAGATAGGTCTCCTAATTCTTCTGGTATCCAAGTAAGTAATCATTAGGAATCTCACACACACATATACACGCGCACGCGCGCACACACACACACACACACCAAGAACAACTAAACTCTCAGGAATAGTGAAATCTAAATATATATGGAAATGACATTTTTCTAGCTGTTCCTTAGCACAGCTTTGCTCACAAAGGATGCCAAATGTTTACATATTATGCAGAACAGACATCGTTACTTTTTCTTTTCAATTTCACACTGTGCAGCTGGGCTTGTGAGTGTAAAGACTGGCTAAAAGATTGTGGCAATTACTTACTGAGCCATTTGCCCAGCGAGGAATCTCCTTAGGACACAAATGTCCAGGTTGAAAATTACCCTTGTTTTAAGCTAACTCAAATCAATTTTTAAAAAGTGCATTGCCATTCCATTTTTCTTTGTCAACAGAAGGAATATAATACAAGAAGGTCATCTGTTATTAAAATGCCATCATGGTGGTGGTGGCAATGGTGATGGTGAGACCCATGACGGTTTTCCACTTGAGCAGGAAAATGAGAGGTTACGTTGAGGTGGTCACAATTTCATCTAAAATAAATGAGATATTTTAAAGTTTCTTTATATAGAGAAGTTAGAAAAATATTTTACTGACTGGTAATTTATTCCCCCTGAGGGAAAGAATTATATTTGAGGAAAAACCTTGATAAACTCCTTGAAAGTGGAAGGTAAGGCATTTAGAAATATATTAGAAGGAGGAAATAAATGGTCAAACTTCTTTTTCAAAAAAATTGAATTGATAGGGAGAGTGGGCAATGGAGAACAGAGGAGATTTAACGAGGTAGGAGGGAAAGTAGGAGGTGCTGGGTTAACTTATAAAAATTTGGATCTCGAGTTGACAATAATCATTAAGGTTAAGAATAGAGAAGAGTGATGTCCAATTTTCAGTTGTCCGTTGACAATTTCTCTAAGGCGAGGCACAGGGCTCACACCAGAAATCTCAAGCAGTTTGGGAGACTGAGATGGGAAGATCACTTGAACACAAGAGTTCAAGAATAGCCTGAGCAACATAGAGAGACCCTATCTCTATAAATAATCAAAAAATTAGCTGGGCATGGCAGCGCATGCTTGTGGTCCCGGCTACTTGGGAAGCTGAGGCAGGAGGATAGCTTGAGTCTGGGAGGTCAAGGCTGCAGTGAGCTATGATCGTGCCACTGCATTTCAGCGTGGAGTAGGTGACAAAGTGAGACCCTTTCTAAAAAAAAAAAAAAAAAAAAAAAGCAAAGAAAATATCTCTAGCATTTTCTCATTTTCTTCAGCAAATATTTATCTCTAAGAGCTGCCTTGTATGGGTGAGATGGAGAAGTGTGTGTTAGTATTGAGGGGTTGGCAATGTGTAAATAGAAGGCAGCAAAAAAGAATAAAGGACCCAGTCACAAGACACAAAATGCAGGAGAGTATTGAATAGAGCTGGAAATCGGAGCTAGAGCTAACAAAAGAATAATAGAAACCCCAAGAAATTCTAAATATGCCCATGGAAACCTTTGGATTTCCCACAGTATGTAAGTTCATAGTTGAAAATCATCTTATACAGATTTTAAGTGGCAGGGGTGAACCAAGATGACACTTGGTTGAATTGTTGTAACTTAAAAAGATGACTCAAGAGCACTCATCGAAAAAATGCCAAGTCTCATTAGCAATACTGGACAAAATAGGTGGTTTGGAGGCAATGAGGCAATAAATTGGGTGTACACTTTATCTTAAGTTTGTTCAATTGAACGGAACAAAGATGTACCCAAGTAATCATAAGTCTGTTTTTTTTTTTCAGAAATTCCTATCAAATTACGATTAACTACAGAGAAGGGTAAATTTTGTTTTGTTTTGTTTTGTTTTTTGAGATGGAGTCTCGCTCTGTCACCCAGGCTGGAATGCAGTGGCACGATCTCAGCTCACTGCAAGCTCCGCCTCCAAGGTTCACGCCGTTCTCCTGCCTCAGCCTCCCAAGTAGCTGGGACTACAGGTGCCCGCCACTAAACCCAGCTAATTTTTTTTTTTATTTTCAGTGGAGATGGGGTTTCACTGTGTTAGCCAGAATGGTCTCCATCTCCTGACCTCGTGATCCACCCACCTCGGCCTCCCAAAGTGCTGGGATTATAGGTGTGAGCCACCGCACCCGGTCGAGTAAATATTTTTTCTCAGGAGTCTGGAACTCAGCCTCTTACAGAGCGTTGTAGTTCCCCCAACACTTTTCCATCAAGTCTTTGAAGGCTCATCAGAAAGGAAATCCTAAACAGTCATTAGATATTTGTATAACACAATATAATCCGTTCTTTAGTTCTTACATTGAAATTTCTACACACAGTATTTATGTGTAAAACCAACACTCTAAGAAAATTCTCCACTCCTTGTGTCTAAGCCTACTCTATATTCTCCTCTCAGCTTTAAAAGTACATATTTTAACCTATTTATTGATTGTCTTCCAGGTAGTATGTAAGATCCAGAAGAGGGCATCTTCATTTTATTTATTGCTATAACCAGAGCAGGAGTTTAATACACATTTATTGAACACATGAATAATCTTTGGCTTGCATATTCCTGCCACACTTCCCTTTATATCCCCAAAGTTATCAGTAAACTAGTCAGAGAAGTCTTGGGTAGTAGAAGTATCAAAAAAATCCCAACTCTTCTGTTTTAGTGCTCAGCCATTCTGTTTTCTCTCCCAGGCCATAGGTGGCACATAAGGAGCCTTGGTGCAAACTAGAAAAGGTGCTTATGGCCAGGGGGAGCTGAGCTAGGTCTACCTGGTGCTACCCAGTGATCTGGTCTCTCTGGATCTCCAAGGTGTCTCTGATGGTCTCTGCCTCCTACCTCAGCTCCTCAAGCAAGGAGAGATTGGACTGGCCCACATAGCCACCATCTGATAAAGCACCGTTTTTTTTTTTTTTTTTTTGAGACAGAGTCTTGCTCTGTCTCCCAGGCTGGAGTGCAATGGCGTGATCTCGGCTCACTGGAACCTCTGCCTCCCGGGTTCAAGCGATTCTCCTGCCTCAGTCTCCTGAGTAGCTGGGACTACAGGTTACTGCCACCAGGCCTGGGTAATTTTTGTATTTTTAGTAGAGATGGGGTTTTACCATATTGGTCAGGCTGGGCTGGTCTCAAACTCCTGACCTCAGTTGATCCACCCTCCTCAGCCTCCCGAAGTGCTGGGATTCCAGGCGTGAACCCCTGCGCCTGGTCAATAAAGCATCTCTTTATTGGGCTGCTCCTGGCCCAGGCTTCAATCCTTGGTCCTATCAATGAAGACCTCCTGGCAGGACTTCCTGGTTTTCTCAGAAGAAGATGACAGTGGACTATGTAATTTATAGGCTAGGTCTGCCCTGGCTTTCTGAAATAAGAGGGCTACAGATTTTTCATAGCAAACCTATGTCTACAGTTGAGAGAAGCAACCATAGATGCCGTCATGTTTTGCAAGTGAGAAGGAAAAAAAAAAAATCTTGTCATGGAGTTAATATCAAAAATGTCTGGAAACTTACCGTGGATTGCTTTTCTATGTTATGCTTGAAGTATGTCTGTAACTGTCACTTTCATTTTATGTTCACAAACCCTGTGTTTTGTTGTTATCTTATTTGATGGCTGAGGAAACTGAGGCCCAGAAAGGATCAACTCTTCCAAAGTCACGCAACTATCACATGATAGACTCAAGAATCAGAACACAGATGTTTTGTTTTCTCCTTGTCTGTCATTTTAACTTTATTTTTTATTTTTTTACCACAGTACTTTTATTTCCAGGATAGCCCTGCAGGATGAGGTTGTTAGAGATGGTGACTTAGATGATATAGTTTTCTTTTATCTCCAGTTGTGTTTTATTTTTAAAACACATGAACAACTGCCTAAAATTATTTAATGGGACAAGCCTGATTCAAATTGTAGTATTCACTTATTTTTATCTCTTTAGTATTCACCCAATCCCTTCATTGTGATGGTTCATCCTTGTAGAGGATCTTGCAAAATCATTGGATTGCTTACAAAAAAAAAAAAAAAAAATTCCTTGCCAGGAGTGGTGGCTCAAGCTTGTAATCCCAGCACTTTGGGAGGGCCGAGGTGGGCAGATTGCCTGAGGTCAGGAGTTCAAGACCAGCCTGGCCAACATGGCGAAACCCCGTCTCTACTAAAAATAGAAAAAAATTAGCTGGGCGTGGTGGCAGGTACCTGTAATCCCAGCTACTCAGGAAGCTAAAGCAGAATGGCTTGAGACTGGGAGGGGGAGGTTGCAGTGAGCTGAGATCACACCTTTGCACTCCAGCCTGGGCAACAAAAACGAGACTTAATCAGAAAAACAAACAAACAAAAAAGAAATCCTTTCTAAAAAAACCAAACTTTTAGCTGGGTTGATATTTATTTATTGTGGTATCTTTTTTCTCCTTTTGACTCCTAATATCAGAGCAACCTCTAAATAGAAATACTCTGTTAGGTATAGCTCAGCTTTAGTTCTCAAGAACAAAAGTAAAGTCAAATATAACTGATGTGTTTTTTAAAGATCTGCTGACAGATTTTTAGTAGCCCTATAAAAATCTCTTTTTAACCCTGGGTGCAAAACTCCAGCTCTTCATTTAAAGCCATTTGTCTAGGAGGTGCTGGACCCAGTAAATAGTTCTGGCTGTATAGTTTGTAGAATCCTTAAATAATATGCATATCACATTCATAGTGTACAAATCATACGTCTTTTTGTTTTTATTCACTATTTTGTTCATAAGCTGCTTTCATGTTTTCAGTTTGACCTTTGCCTCATTAAAAAAAAGAAAAGTCAGTTTGTCTCAGGTCCACAACAGAATTAAAGGCCTATATTCTGCTTCAGATTTATGTAATCATATTCTTTCATACCCCACATGACTAGAAGAAAAGTTACAAAAGTAATAGATAATGTTTCTAGAATGTTTTTAGGTCTTCTGAAGGAGGAGCTGTGAAAATGCAAAGTGATGATGATGATGATAATGTGCTCATCGTTAATGTGATTGAAGAAGAAAAGCCATTTGTGGTTTTTAGAGAAATAAGCGAATATCCTTAGATAACAGTGACAGACAAAATAAAAGTAATATTCTTATAAAACTGTATAATGTAATATTTCTTCACAATTGCTGAACTTTGAGTTTTCATTTTCAGTAAGTTAACGCATCTTCTGATTTGTCAACCTAGCATTATGAAAAGACTTCATATAGCTGCTATAGGGAGTAAATTCTTTCCTATGTGTCTGCTTGTTAAGGGGCTACCATTTTAGAGAATGTTTAGTTTAGGTTGCTCAATAAAGCCAACCAGCAAATCAGCCAGTGCATCCTGTTTTCCTTCAGATAATTTCTGCAGTTCCAAGGCCCTGATGTTAATGTTGCATAGAAAGGAATTCAGAGTCTGAGGGGATCAGGAAACAAGACTTACTGAGAGTCTGTGTTATGGACTAAATGTTGTGCCTCTCCCAGATTCTCATGTTGGAACTTGAACCTGCAGTGTGTCTATAATTGGAGATGGGACCTCTAAAGAAGTAATTAAGGTTAAATGAGGTCATGAGGGTGGAACACTGATCCTATAAGATCTTATATAAAATCTGATAGGATCAGTGTCCTTATAAGAAGAGATACCAGAGAGCACTGGCTGCTTCTCTCACACTTCCCCCTGTGCACAATGAGAAGGTGGAATAGAGACCTCATCAGAAACTGAATCCTGTGGGAAACTTGGTCTTGGACTTTTCAGCTTTTAGAGCTGTGAGAAAATAGACTTATGTTGTTTAGGCCATCTAAGTTGTGGTATTTTGTTAGGGCAGCCCCGGCTGACTTCTATAGTCTCCTACTGCTAATACTTAAGGACTGTAATGAGGTATTCTCAAGAAGTTGAAGGTGATGGAAACAAGACTCAGTCTGTGGCTCCAAGACCAGCAGCACTGGACTGAAAGAACATTGACAGCATTAATGATACCATTATTCTATTTATTTTGTACGTACTATATGCCAGGCATGAGCCAGGCGCTTTCTTTTATGTGTAAGTCATTTATTATACCCATTAGACATTTACAATGATTAATGAATTACTTATTCATCAAAAGCAGTGACCGTTGCCTAGTGAAAGTCTCATGGATTATATTTCAGTTAAAATGTACAGGGTGGCCTTTTTTAGTGGCCTTTTTTATCCTTTCTCCAGGATCTGCATACATGGAGTATCATATTTTCCATCTGGTGTTTTATTGTCACTCTTCTTTAACTTCAGTTCTGCCTTTTCTTTCTTCAGAACAGTAATATGTACAAAATATTGCCAGTATCAAAACCCTAAGGGTGAGCAGAATAGGGGGAAAAAATCTCAACTAAGCAAATAATTAACTTCTTAAATAAATACGATTTATAATGTCAAAAAATATCCCTTATCATATATCATTTTAGAGTAGGTAGTTAGATTTCTATTTATCAAAAATGTATCATATATATGAATTTGATGTTACCCATGCTTGCCATTCTCACATTTTCATAGCATTTATAAATTGTATTTTCTTTTTAACTTATTTTTATTTTTTTTATTTTACTCTAAGTTCTGGGGTATAGTTGCAGAATGTGCATGTTTGTTACATAGGTATACATGTGCCATGGTGGTTTGCTGCACCTATCAACCCATCAAATAGGTTTTAAGCCATGCATGCATTAGGTATTTGTCCTAATGACGAGCCAGACACTTTACAAGCATTAAATCGTTTAATCATTCGACAGCTCTATTAATAAGTCTCTCTTTTTATTTGTGCCTTCTAAATGTAGTCATAGAGTGTCAGGTGGTTCAGTAATGCTCAAGCTCACGCAGAGATAAAGGGATTCAAACTTGGGCTGTCTAACCCCAAATCCCGAGTGCTTGATGACCTTGTCCACATTGCAACTTGAGTGACTGCATTTAATATCTAAGGAAAGTGTGGCTCTCAGAAGAATGGTGTCAGCAATAAAGCACAGACAATGAAAATTACAGACACCAAAGCTGGCATAGTTCATCTTGGGATTTCCTGAGTGATGAGTCCACTCTTGGTGCTGCTCAAATCAGCTTCCAAAATTGCAATGCTTCGAGCCTACCTCAGTCATGTTCATGAGCCTCCTTCACTCACACTCATGATGTGTCTTCAACTGGACAGACCGTGAAGACATAAGCTTAAAGACATGAGCTGTTTAAGACCTGGAGCGATGAACTTCTTCAAGATCGTCCTTAGCATGAAGCAATGTCAGGTATATAGTTAGTGTTAATAGATGCTGGTTGAATCCTATTAACCTGAGAGCTCACCTCATTAGGTATATGGTAAGAGATTCAAAGATTAACTTGGAAACTGCTCATTGCATTCATGCCTCCCCTCCCTGGTCTGTAGCTCAGCCCAATAATGTCAACAGTGACTATTTTATACTGACCATTTCCTGTGTTTCTGCAGGCAAACAATAAGTAAGAAATAAGCAATTTAAATCCAAAGTGTCTTATATGTTCTATTTCCATGTAACATCAAAATACTATAAATTTACTAAAATTACAATAAATAAATTTCAAGTCTTTAAAAAATATGTATCCACAAAGATCTGTTTTAGCATTCTGTTTTTACCACCTCTTTTTATCTGCCCACACTTTCTAACTGACCCTTTCTCCTCATTTCTTCACTCCTAACTAGAATACGGGTCCCCATAGGCATTGCCTTGTTCAGACTCTCCATTTTCAAAGGTCAAATGCATCTATTTCTTTTATTTATTAGGCTTTTAAGTAAATATGCCCATGACTCGATTCTGATAAGTAAAGTGAGTCTTTGAAAGATATGGCAGAAATGTGTAAAGCAATCTCAAAAGTGGGAGGTTTCCTATGTCAAGAAAATTTGAGGATGGCACATACTCATCTTTGTGAAAGCTTGGGAGTGTGGATAGAAAGGAAAATTTTCTACTACTTGTAGACTGAAGTCTAGTCTAGAATATTAATGTGACAGTGCTTATTTGCTTCACTGGAGAGAGGAGTTTCTGGGCAAGTATGTGGATAAACTTAATCTCCCCCTTGGTATCAGGTCTGCTATTTTACTATGTTGCCATCACCTGGATGGAAGAACCTGGCACAAGCAATCAGGTTTTCTATTGGCTGAACTAGTGGGTGAAAGAGATTGTGCCCAGATTTTTGATAATGTTTTCTGGAACAGTGATTGTTAACGCCTCGCTTGTACCCCCTTGGACCATTTCTGTGTTCATTTTGCCACCATGGTGGACGGTTCCTGTGCATACCGACTGCTTTCACCTCCAAGTGCTGGTAGATCTCCTTTCCTCTGCCAGAAGCTCTTTCCAGCACCACAGGACTGGCCTAATCCTTGTGTGGCCAATAACACCAATGAGGATGGAAGTCGCTGCTCCACTGGGGGATAATTTTGCAATGTGAAATGCATGATACTGCAGTGGGTCCTGGAGCACTGAGCTTCAGTATTCTGCAGCGGCCACACCCTCACTAATATACCCTTCCTTGGCTTTTCTGTCTTGAAGACTAGTTAAGACAATAGAGATGATACAGTGTGGGATACAGGTTTTGGTCTATTTCTAAGGGAAACTCTTGTAATTGTCTCTTAACTCTGCAACCACTTTGCTCTTTGTTGCCATTACTCTTTGTATTCTCCTTTGGAAAACCAAACACACCTTGCCTTTAATACTGTATGCCTCATGAGGGCAGGAGCCATACCTGTTTTGTTTGTGTCTGTACCTTCAGCAGGTAACACAAGACTTAGTACACGGTAGGCGTTTAATAAGAGTTCTAAATGGAATTTCATCTATCGATTATCTGTCTATCTATCTGTCAACTATCTATCCATCCTTATCTATTCATCCATTTATCTAATCAGTGTACAATTGAGCGGATTTTACTGTATTCACAAAGTTATGAACCATCACTGCTATTTAATTCCAGAACATTTCTATCACCCTAAAAAGAAACCCTGTACTTCACAACCCTGCCCCCAACCCACTGCCAATCATGAATGTACTTTCTGTCTCTATGGATTTACTTATTCTAGATAATTTAATATAAGTGGAATCATATAATATGTGCCCTCTTGTGTCTGGTTTCTTTCACTTAGCATGTTTTCCAGGTGTAGCATGTGATAATATTTCATTTCTTTTTACAGTTGAATAATATTCCTTTGCGTGGATATGGAACATTTTGTTTATCTGTGTATCAGTTGATGGTCGTTTGGGTTGTTTCCACTTTTTGGCTATTATGAGTAATGCTGCTATGAAGATTCATGTACACACAGATGCACCATTTCACATTACCATCAGCAATGGATGAAGGTTCCAGTTGCTCTACACTCTCACCACTTGTTATCATCTTTTTATTATATCCACCTGAGTGTCAGATTCAATTTGATTTGAGAAGAATGGTCTTTGGAGAACCTCTCAGCATTCCTTTTTATCTAGCAATTTGCTTTTTCTTGAGTTCGCCCTCATGTTGCATCAATACAGAAAAGAAACTTTAGAAAGCAGCCGATATCGTTGACTTATATGAAAGCTGTGATTGTCTTCATTTTCCCTGGCAGTCCCCTTTCCAAGCCCAAGAAAATCAGAGGTGTTTCAACATAATGGAATGTACAGCTCTGACCACTGTCAAGTTGTGTGGCCATAAAAAAGTCACTTCTCCTCTACGGACCTTAGTTATTTTGTCTGTTTATTGAATAAGTCATGTTCAATAAATTATTAGAATTAACTCTTTCAAAGTTCACTTTTATTTTTAAAGTTCAGAGCAAGCAGTAGTAGATAACCTTTTTTTCCATCTCTGTACCCCTTCCTTTTGGAAATTGTTACTCATCTGTGGCAACTGATTTTGATGTAAATCTTAGAGTTAACATCTCTCACTCCAGAAGTGGAATCAACTGAAATACCTCTTCCTCCTGGGCAGAATGATCCGTTCAAGGATAGGTACATGACTCATGCTGACAAAATCAGGGCCTTTCCTGTGATTTCTCAGTTACAGCTGTCAGCGAAGATGCCATCTGCTACTGGGGCTACTATGCTAAAGAAATGTGAATCCTGTACAGCTAATGGCTATTATGCCCATCACAGAGAAAGGACCTGTCTTAGAAATAGTGAGATAGATAGCATTGTTTAAACTGCTGGTCCCAGCTGGGCCTGAAATCAGACATACGCCTCCATTTTTCAGTCAATTTATTTATTTATTTATTTTTGAGACAGAGTCTCACTCTGTTGCCCAGGCTGGACTGCAGTGATTTCAGCTCACTGCAACCTCCGCCTCCTAGTTCAAGCGATTCTCTTGCCTCAGCCTCCTGAGTAGCTGGGACTACAGACCCACGCCACCGTGCCTGGCTAATTTTTGTATTTTTAGTAGAGACAGGGTCTCATCATGTTGGCCAAGCTGGTCTCTAACTCCTGACCTCAAATGATCCACCCACCTCGGCCTCCCAAAGTGCTGGGATTGTAAGCAAGAGCCACCACGCCCGACCCATTTTTTGTTTCAGTTGAGTTTCAGTGACTCCTATTAATCAGAAGCCACACACAAATATTTACTGGATGCTTTGCGGTAGATACTTGGAAGTAAACAAAGAAGTATAAGTCCATACTTTCAAAGAGTTCATAGACTAGTTTAATGGTCACAATGTGTAAATAACAAGAATAAAATAAGAAATAAGAAAGCCAGCTTTGCAATCACCCTTTTCTATATGAGGAAAATGCTTTGGCTGTCTACTTTACTGATCAGTTTCTTAGCCAACACACCATTTCAGAGACTCTGCAGTTTCAATGCACAGCCTCTCACATTGTTTTGGTGTCTGACGGCCCTGAATGTTCTACCACATATTAGCTGCACGACTTTGGACATGTTTTCTTAATGTTCAGAGCCCTGTATTTTTTGTCATCCATAAAATAGGGGTAATATTATTTAGTTAATGGGTTGTTTTGAAGATTAAATGAAATAATTCAGAGAATTCAGTGCCTAATATATCATAGTAAAATAGATCTCATATCTTTTTTCTGTGTAGAAACGTCCTCCATCTTAAAAAATCAAACTATTGCAAGATTTTAAAAAACATATTTAAGCAAAAGAAAACTTTTTCCCCTTGAAACAGTGATATGAAATAATTCTTCAGCTACATCTTAAAATAATAATCATTTATGTGGGATAATGAATTCACAAACACATTTAAACAACATAATCTGATGGTTAGCCCAGAGGTTGGTACATTTTAGGAAAGCTAATAGGCAGGGATTGATATTCATTGCCTGTAACTAACCCTCACACAGAATGAAGAGGATGATAAGAAATTTAAACAACAGTGAAAATGTATGTATTAAAAATTATTTTTCCTGAAGGCCTGGATGTTCTGATTATGTGCTTAATTATATAACAATCTCCATATTATATTGGTAACATAACCAATAAATCCATTTATCATTGACCCCAGGACTGGTTGGCACACAAATAAAAAGTGAAAATAATTTAGTAACCCAAAGGACATCCTAGTGAATCACCCCATATTATTATTATTTAATGGGCACACATGATAAATTAATGTTATGTTAATGGATAATCATTGTATCTTCTATCAACCCTGGGCATGTATAGAGTGTTCATTTGACTTTAAGTTGCATTTCTAGTCATTTCAAATCATAGTTACTCCTACTGGCCCTTGTTTTTATGGGCCTGACTCTAACTGCAAGGTGGTTAAAATTTGCTGAAACAGTAAAGAAGGAATTTAAAATATTTGAAGATATTTGCTGAAAAGAATTGTTCATCAGAGTACATGTATAAACTGAAAACCTGAAATGAGGATGAGGGTTGCTATTTCAGTCAAAAACAGTGGCAAGTTTGTTTATGGAATAATCATCCTATAAATCAATTATTTTTCTGATTAGATTATACTCATAAAGAAATGAATACAGTGCCCTTTAGAAATGCAATATAGTTATGAAAAAGAAGCCCACCCTCTCCCTGTACATTTTAATGATTAGCAAAGCTACCTCATGGTTTGGATGGAGGCCCAGAAAATGATCCAAATGGGATTATATTTTCTTAATCTATTAGAATAATGTACAACTTGCTTTCATATGCTACCCTGCCCCATCTAACTTGGCAGGTGTTGTTAGCAGACCCTGAAATGGTGATATTCCAGAGACAGACTCACATACAGTTTATCATCTCCAGACGCTGTGTCTGTCATAGCCTGAGATCTTAAGAAGAAAGTATTGCTGACTAGAAGAGAATTCACGTGTTTTAGAATTTGATTGATTATATGCACCTAGTTAATAGTCAGTGTGATCAGCGTTATGCAAACATATAAAGGTCATGGCTCTGGTTTGCTAGAAGTGATTGTCATGCACACACATCAATCCACTTCTAACTCCTCCACTTCATACACGTAAAGCTTGAAACAGTGAGTGTGGAGTTTCAAATTCATAACCGAAACGTGGAAAAACCAAAGGTGATGAGGAGAAGTCGTTTCTTAGCACCTGTTTTTAATCTGCATGCTTAGTCCAATAAGCATAAGCACCGGAGCAAGATGCTGTTTTATACAGAGCAGGAGGCCCTGGTCAGGCAACTATCTGAACCATTTCAGAATTAAGGAGCTCAGAATGAAAACTGACTTCTACTCAGAGAGGAAATCAAGGCCTTACTATCTGCTAGGATGATTTGTTTAGACATGACTATGGCGGCTGAAGATCCGAGGATAAGAGCAAAAGTCACCAGTCATACCAAAGAAAAGGGATGCTGCTCTTTCTTCTCCCTGTGGATACCTTGTCTGCCCAAGAGGCATTGGAGAGTCTTGGCTTCTGGGAGAGGGCACCACGAGCTTGGAAGGCATGCTTATTTTGTCTATGAACATGCAAGCAGAGCTTACTTACAGAACTGGCAAGCTGCTGAGACTCTGGATGGATGTTGAGAGGACCAGGCAATGCAACAGCTCAATGAGCTTTGAGACTCCTGCACAGCCTCTAGGACTCTTGTTCTGCATCTACTGCTTATAGGCTAATTCTTTTCTTGTGTGCTACCCACAAGGTTATGACCAAACTATCTAACGATTCTTAGAATGTCACTGACATGACATTTCTGGAATTGCTCATTTATTTATTGAATTTCTCTAGTGAAAAGAAGCAGGTTAATAGATAGTCTTGAGGCACCATACAAAATAATAAAAGCTTTAATGGAGCTAAAAGTTTCTAACATCGTTTCCAATTTTATTTTTCATTCGTTGTTCTATTCAATATTGCAATACTTCTGGAAATATATGTAGCTATGTAAGCCAGCTATTTAGGAGTCCAGGGGTGGGGTTAAGTTATGACTCTATGAGGGGTGATTCGTGCTTTCAAATATGTATTTGTCCTTTAGATTCTTAACCTTTAGCCAATTCCATGTTTGCCATGATTTATTTCCTATATGTTTTTGACCTTCTCCTGGTGAATGGATTCAACATTATTATCTTCATTGAGAATGATTCTGACACTGGCTAGAGAGATACAATTATATTCTGTTTATGTAATATAGAAAGCCAGAACACTTTTTTAAAGCTGTCGTCATATATCACTGTCAGTATTTTGAACCACTAAATTGTGATTAAAAATTCAGAGACAATAATCCATTTTGAGAATACCGTAAGAGAAGCAAATACTGTAGTGACTGATGGACATTTTAGGAATAACATCATTCAAGACATGCTAATTTCCCTGAGACCCTTTCCTTGGATAAACGCCTATTGTATAAATAAGTTTGCTTTCCAACCCCTTCCCAGCAGTTGCTTTCAATGAGGGATGCTGAAATGAGATTTCCTTATATTCTGCATGGTTCTACAGCCAAAAGTTTTTTTTAAGTTAAAAAATAGCCTGCTTCATAGATACAATGAATGACTTTGTTTACTAGCAAAGAGGTTTTTGGATCACATGGTTTGCATTATTTTTCAAGAAACAAACAGCTTTAATAACCACCAAAAATGTCTTGTGCAGTGGTTTAGAAGGAGCCAGCTGCAATGAGAAACATACTAGATGGAGAGTCAGGGAACAGGAGAATTCTGATCCCCACTGTGCCCTTACGAAGCTGTCAGCGTGACCTTGAGCAGGGGATTTAATTTTCTGTAGCTGTAGTGGGGCTTTGAGGTTTTGTTTCTGTGCTATTTCTGTTTTTTAATCAAGCATGTTTGGGTGTGTTCTAACTCTGGTAGGCTGTGATATGATGCCTTCGGTAAAATTGTAAAAGAATGCTTCATTGATATCTTTTGTCTACATTCTTTAAGAAAGAATAATTCTATTTTTTTTTTAGTCAAGAGTGGAAAATTGACCTTCTAATCCTGTAGTTTTCAAATATCTTCATCCTATAAGCCATTTTGGCAGGACAAAACGCTCACAGATCATTTATCCAACAACTTTCACTTGTCACTACAAAAGAAAAGAATAAACAAATGGGCTCATTAATGGAAAATATGTTGCTTCTTTCATTCAGATGCTAATGAGAATGATCATAAACACATTGTGCAGGCATTTTATACCAGAAAGCGTAGATTCCAGTATCATAAAAGGATTGATAGCAATAATTTGCATCTATGTAATGTGCCAAGTTTATAAAACAGTTGCATTTTTAAAAGTCTTATTTGACCCTCAAGAAACAGAGTATTATTTTTTCTGTTAGATGAGAAAATTGAAGCTACATTATGAGGGAGAGAGTCAGATGAAGAATCAATCCCTGGTTTCTGTTTCTTACTTTGGTTTGCTGTGCATTATGCCATATGCCACCATAGTCTTGTAGGAGAGTATTAAAATCACCATTGATTGAGTGGCCCCAACATTATTTTGGGACATTGGGATGGACACTTAATCTTTATACTAAAAATGTTCATTTGAGAAATAAGTACTAGGAAAGGATAGTATTAATTAATAATGGAAGGATTATTGTGATAATAAAGAGCCCCTAATATTTGTGTAGAACTGTATGGTTCACTGGTACTTATTTCATGGCATTCTTACAACAAAAATCTAGCTAGGCTCTAAGACGTTTGTGGTTGCAGATATAGAAACCTGTTTTAAGAGGCGGAGAATCTGTGCCTTAAACAAATGGTATATGGCAGAGCTTGTGGCCCCCAGTGGTGTCAGAAACTACACAGTATGAAATTACTCTGCAGCTCTGCCATATACCATATCATTTGTGTAAGACACAGATTCAGATCTCCTGGCTTCAGGCCTAGTGCTGTTTACATAATTCCATATTATGTAGTTTCAGACACCATTGGTGGACACATTTTAGTTGTCTTCTGAAAGCTCAGGTTTTTTTTTTTTTAAACCAGTAATCACTTTTTGATGGAAGAAAGCGTGAGTACATAAGAGGTAGGCAATATAAAATATCAGATAAAAATATGAGTTCTAGAGTGAGAAAAAATTCTACCTCTTGTTTACCTACTAGTGTTAGGATACTGGATGAGTGTTCACCGGTACCTCTCAGGACCCCTTGCAAGGAATCGCTAGGTACAATAGGAATCCTTTTTTTTTTTTCTTTTTGTCTGCTACCCAACTGCGATGGAATTAAGTTCTGCACCTAGCAATTGACTTACTCCTTCCCTTTCCAATAAAGCTGGTTTCTCATTTATGGAGTTGCCAAAGCAAAAGTCACAACCATTTGTCAATTAAGCAAGTATTTATTTAAATATCTGAGAAACATTAATGCCAGAAATGATAAAAATCTCAGTTTGGGGTTTGCACCCTCTTTAGCCATTGTCTGTTGTGGTTACTCAGCATTAGTTCAGAACTTAACTTTCAGGGTGCAGCTGACAGAGGAGTCAGGACTGGACTATGATGGGTTGAATATAGCTCTATAGATCCTGATAACTCTTATCACTTCAACATTCTGGGTCTTTTTTGGTATTATATTTATATAATTGAAAGGCTCTCATTCAAAATGACACCTGAATTACTCATTGGTCAGTCAAAGTAGATGGCACTCTTGTTCCTCTTACCGTGTGGACAGCAGCAAGAGTCTGGGATTGGCTGCTTCATTTACAGTATTGGTTGGCATCATGATGAATAAGGTGAGAGGGAAGTTAAGATGTGTCCAAAAGGACAGAATGGGCTTAGAAGACTGTTACATGTCTTTTGTTTGTCACTTTCTAAGGTATTCCTCAATATTTCTTGTCTGAAAGCCAAAAGCATTTTTATGTTCTAAACACCAATCCACTAGGGTGAAGGACAGGAAGTTAGTGATGAAAAAGTCCTAGATTTATGTGGATGGATGTGTATGCACTTGTAATACATTTGAAATGCATCACTAGACTACTACGTACATTCACATGTTCACAGGGTATGTGAGAATTCAACAAGACGTCACCTTTAAGGCACTCAATACTACATCCCATTGGGAACTGCTTCTTGTCACAATAATGATAAAAATAAAAAGCATAATAATAAGAACCATTGCTCAGAAATTGGGTCCCATAGGGCCGAAGTAGGAAAATGAATGCCTTGGAATGGAATAAACAAAAGGAGGAGAAGGGGCATTGCTTTGTCTGCTTTGAATTCTGGCCCCAGTTAGGTATGAGGTCTGGGTTGTCTCCTCGACTGCCACTGTTAGGCTTTCCGATTTAATGCTTGTGTGCTTTCACGGCCTCACATTATTATGGTGATCTCACACCATAATAATATCTCCTCCCACGAAATGCCAGGAGGATCTGTTGAATGAAAAAAGTGCAGTGAGGTCAGAGCTGTACAATTGGTCAGAGTAATATAAATTGTGGTTGCTGGCATTACGAAGACTGAATATGCAGAACTGAATATTAGATGCTTTTTGGGAACAGGAATCAAAGGCATTATTAGACTTACCATTGACTTCCACAACCTTTTCAGCTGGAGCCTCAGTGTTTAGTATCAGTGGCCTGGAGATAAATAAATATTTTGGTCCTGGGAACCAGTGGTCCTTCTCTAATGGATCATCAGTCCAGAGGAATGCTTGTCATTTGGGGTCTACAGTAAAGGTTAACTGGCAAATGCTTTTTAATAATTCTACAGAGAGAGATATGGCAATGGAAAATGTTCATGAATGCGTCTTCCGTCTCTCAAATAACTGTTTCCACCTCAACTCATTTGTCTTAGGTACAGTAGATCGCAAGATTTCTAGTAAACTAATTTGGGTGACAGCAAAATCCATTGTTCATAACTTTTCCCCTCAGGGAAAAATGCTTTTCAAATCACCATCTGCTTATCTGCCACTTTGTGTTTGCTACTCTTCAAATCCAACAGGAGGGTAGAGGGCTCAGAGCTAGGTAGGTGTTTGACAGCTGTCACGAACCAGCACATATGAAGGTGCTCTCCAATGCTTAGAGCCAACCTGGCCCCACTTGTTCAATGTGGATCACTTGCAATAATAGCACTACTCACTCTCTACCCAAGGTGTCCAAGAATATATATAACTCTAAAAGATTATCTTTCTTTCTAAAAATATAAGCATATTTAAGATGGAAACCCTTTTTTGCCTTCCTTTTCTTCTGAGTACAACTTTATAAGTAGGATGATTCCAGAACCGCCAAGGAAAACAAATCAATTTCTTCTGGTTTTTAAAAATGAACAAGAAATGCTGAGTGAGTCAAAGGCAATGAGGCGGCGTTCACTAAATGCACCAGCATCAGGAAGGAGGTCGAGTTAAGATTCTGTTTGACTGCTGGAGTTTACTAAAAAAATTTAAGTACCATTACTGGAGACAAAATATTGTATGTGTGCATTAGCTCTTGGCTAGATAGTCAAAACTCGTGTCCATGGTATAATTTTTATATATAAATGGATGCACTACAAATCGATGCTCTTTAATCTCAGCTGTGCCCTGAATACTGCTGAGAAGCCCTGTTATTCATCTGACTTCCTATCATACTCTCCCTGTGGGCTAGTATAAACCTTTGTAACTGACTGGCTCAACACTCTAGCTGATGGCTTCTTCCCCAGAGGCTCCCTTTATTTTCCTCTTCTTCCAAGCAAGACCCTTCCTGTATGGCTTTGCTTTCATTCATTTTCCTTGTATTGTCTTAGGACCTCAAATCTTCTCGTTCAGTCCTCCAGCATTATCTTTTGAGCTTAGCAAGGTACCTGCTCTTCTTTCCTTCTTTGTTGCAAGAATTTAGGCTGGCTAAAGTTCTCTGTTTTCTGAGCTCCATAGACTCCCATGCAAAGGCCTGAGATGGACTCAGGGCAGTCCTTTAAGCTCAAGCGGGACCACTGGGTTTGATGACCACCATCATAGGGTTTGATGACCACCATCATAGGGTTTGATAACCCCCATAGTAGGATTTGACTCTGCCTCTTGCAGGAACATTTCAGAGCCTATGTTATCCCTCGTTGCAGTCCACAATCTTTATCTCTGCATCTTCAGTACTATCTACTTCATGGAATTCTCCTTTTCCACAATACCTACTGCCAAAATACTCAGATCTGATATTTCTTCCAGCTACTGACTGTCTCTCTGTTCTTTCACTGCTAAGCTTCTGAAACACATTTTTATATGGATTGCCTCTGCTTTATCATCCCCTTACACACTGGGAAAAAAAATTCCTTTGACTTTTGAGGAACTGCTTTTTTCTGTTTTTTTTTCTTCCTTTCTGCTGGATCCTTCTCATGTGCTTCCTCCTTCTCCCAGTCCCTAGCAGGTATTCTATATGATTAAGCGTCAGGAAATCTTGGAGATTTATTTTATTTCTTTATTTCAATGAATGTCCTTATGCTAGTAACCCCCAAATCTACATCCCTATCCAATCGTTTCTCCAGGGCTCCAATTACCTTTTCACAACTCTATTGATAACTTCCACCTGTATATCCATTAATACTCTGACCTCTTGTTTTTAAACTTTGCACATTATCCCCTCTTCAACTCTCTCTTCTCATCTTTTCTAATTCTGTTAATGACATAGTAACAGAATCACCATCAAAATCTTAGTGTTATCTTCCCTTCCTCCCTTTCTCTTGTGTTACCTGCAATTGATTACCATGCTCTCAGGACCCTAACTCCCTCTTACTGCCTTCCCATTTCTCTTCCTTCTGTCTTAGGCCAGGCATCCCCTTCTCTTACCTGTGCCCTTGGAGTTCTCCTCACTGGTTTTCTGACTATGGGCATCTCTCCCTGCAACCTGTCTTCCACATTCCTCTTGGAATTTTCTTTCTTAGACTCGGCTATCATCTCACTACGTCATGTTTAAGAATGTTCTGTGCCCTTCTGCCTAAAGAGTCAAGTTCAAAACACATTTTATATCATTTAAAGTCTTCTACACCCTGACTCTGGCCTTTTTCCTTCTGTTTCCTATAACTTCCCTTTACTCATCCTGTGGTCAGTGTTCCTTCTCCTTGCCATTTTTTTCTGTTGACATCAGACCCATTACTTAAGGACTGGTTCAAGACTCAGTAGACACTCCTTGTAGAAAATCTTCTCTGGATACCCTATTAATAGCTTCTTTCTTCTCCTTCTAGCTTCTTTTGCTTGTCTTCTCTAGACCTTTCCTCTGCCTTTCGTTACTGTCCGGTGAGCAACTTGAGAGTCTAGGTTTAGCTGCTGGCACCTTGAGGAAGTACTCAATGCTTCATGGATTAAACCGAAGTTAGGGCCGATTGTGATGGAAACAAGAACCGGCTGTTTATAATTTTGTAATCATTTTAAAAGATAAACATTTTCAAAGATCTTTATTTGGTAAAATCCAAATAAGGCAACTGATCAGTTTTCATGGGTTCTAATTTATTCAATCAGACAGGTGTAAAATGGCTGTAGAAAAGCTGAGATGCAAATTAATTTTCCATTTAACCTCTGACAAAAGAAGAAAATCTGACACTTTTTCAAGAATCTTCTTTTTCCTCTCTCAATCAGGGCAATAATGTAAAATTTAACTGATATGTTTCAAGGAAAGTGTCACATTCATGGCCCTTTGCTACATAGTCTCCTGCCTCAGCAGCTGAGCAGACTGTGGATAGGAGATAAAAGTGGGTAAATAGAGGAAAGCAGGTTTATATGTGATGCACCTGTGATGAAGGGAAAAGCGGCTTGTACTGGTGAGACTTACATGTGCATTAACACAAAGCAGGATAGCAGGGTTAATGATTGCCTATGAGAAGAATGAGTAAACACAGATTAGGATTGTATTTTTGGAATCTGCAATGCAAAATTAACCAACGTAGGATTATACTGTCTGATCCCAATTCCAAGAATTTCCTTGCTGAATTTCAGAATTTTCCATCTGATAGATTTATTACACAGAAAACTATGAAGAGTTTTCTTTCCTGGGTTCTTAGCGTCTTTGCTAAGAGAGAAGGAAACTCAATGTAAAAACACTCATTTTAAGATTGGTTTTAACAATATTTAGCATCAAATATCATTTGTTTTCTATATGGCAATATTTCTCCGGGCATTTTTTGAAGAACTGATGGGAAGAGGAAAGTGTGATTGTCTCCCATATGGGTTTTTGAAACATTATGAAAACATGACTTAGATAACTTGCAAAACTTTAAACACTTTAAAAAGCTGAGAGTGGCTGGCTTCAAACTTAGCTTCTTGATAAATAATTTCTTAAATGAGTTTATTTAAGCCTAAATTAACTTTTAAAATGGTCATTTATTCAGCAGGAAAGCATCTGTAGCCTTTCTTTTTAAAAATGACCAATTATATATAAATCACCTACTTTTTATGGTACTAATTCAACACTTTTCAAAATGGAAGTTCTATCCTATTTTCCTACTGGCTACGCACCAGAAATCAGGATATTCGCAAGTGGCTTGAATTCAAATAACAAACTGAACTGTAGGCTGATGTAGACACTTAAGGGACAGGAAGCAGGGGGTGGAAGTCTGGCTTAGACTGTAACACAGATCACATGCACACTCCAGGTGCCGGCCTTCCACCACCATTACTAACAGGGTTTTCAGAAGAAACTAAAATAACAGGAACAAGTTACAAGAAAAATGGCCCAATACCCTAGGCCCACCCCCAAAGGGACTCTGGGTCTGAGAGATGGGGAGGTCAGCCCTGGTTGCCAACTGTAATATCCTGTGAAAACATCATTCCATTGCTTCCTTTGCCTGCCCTACTTTGAAAGGAGTTATCTTCATTGGCTGCTTGCATTTCCCCACCACAACTTGGAATCAAGCTTGGGACTTTACCAATTTACTGACTGTATTCCAGAAAGGCCTGCCAGCCTCCAAACCAAGGTCTGTTTCCTCAGTTCTCATCCTGTGCTATCTCCTGGCCATATTTGACAATATTGAGTTAGTGGCTACATTTCTGTTCTAGCCTCCCTTGATGATAAAAAGGTAATCAGTTCTTGTTTGTATATTTTAAAAAACAAAAATCATGCTATTATATCCTAATATTTATAGTATATGTAAATACATATATAGGTCTGTTTACTTCATCTATGTCTATGAAGTGTCAGAGAACAGAATTAAACAAAAAGTATAGAAAATGGCTTACTTGCTTACCACTATTTTAAACACCTTGGTTTAAGTTCCTCCTCATAGCTTTTAAACACCTTGGTGTATAGACCTCTGACTGTTAAAAATAAAGTAAATATATACACATTTGGAATCACACATTGTTCCATGACTTACAACTTCAAAAATCTTTAAGATATTTAAGTATCTCCCTATGCTAACACATACCTGCTTACCTTGGGTGGGCGGGCTGATTTTTTGGCACTCGGATCCCCGTGCTCTACCTTTGTTCTTAGGGCCAGCCCCTGTAAACTACACTTCTTTTTCACAAGAGCTTACTTTTAGTCCGGTGGGAAGCAGTGGGAGAATGAAGGGTGGGAAGGTGGAACAGCCTGGGTATTTCTCTTTGTCTCTGTTTTGGTGGAAATCTCTGGCAGGACAGGCTACATAATTTCTGGGGTCCTGTGTAAAATGAAAATGAGGGTGTCGTTCAAAAATTATTTAAAATTTCAAGATGGTGACAGGAAAGCATTAAGCCAGCACAGTTTTGTGCTTGGGGCCCTTCTGAGTGGGAAGCTCGGTGCAGCTGCACAGATTTCACTCCAAGAAGACAGCTCTGGCCTCTGGCAGGGGCTCCATCTCTTCTGTGATTCTGATTCAGGCCCAATGGCCTTGTCACAGAGCTCTCTGGGTGACTGCTTGGACGGCCTCTCTCCAGTTGTCTTCAGCACTATGGGGTGGTGTGGCTTCCTGCAGCGGTAAATCTGTGGGTTGTTCTACTTTCCCTGTTTTGTCTTTCAGCTTTTCCAACATGTGTGTAACTAGCTCTCTCTGTTAAATTTCTCCTACCGAACTCCCTGTCTTGACCCTCACTGATTGCAACATTAGGGATGGCAAGAACCTGGTCCTCAGGCTGCTATTTCCTTTGTCCTGCTGTTGTTGCATCCATTACTCATTGGTAACAGTTTTGTTTCTTTGAGACTAAACTCAACCTCAGAATTCTTGTCAACACAGTGCTTAATTTCAGTTGAAACATGACATAAAATCTGCATGGCCTCTCTACTTTACCATCCTTTTAAACAACAGCATGTTTTCGACTGTAGTTACAGTGCATTTTATTTAATCCCTAAATAATGACAATTAATATGTTTAAAATTTTTCACCAATTCAGTAATGAACAACTTTGCATATGTGTCTTTATTTCTTCAAGTGTCTTAGGACAATGTTTTTGAAGTAGAATTGCTAGGTAAAAGAATATGCACATTGTGTATTTTGATACATATTGCCCTCCCAGAATGGTTGTATGAATATTAGAATGTTTAAGTAGGAAATATGTCTATAGTATGCTAAGATTGATCTTTTTTCCCTTCAAAATGATTAGGGTATTATACATTTATTTCAACAAATTATTTCTGTAATTCTTTGAAAATTGTCTTTAGGCTGGGCGCGGTGGCTCACGCCTGTAATCCCAGCACTTTGGGAGGCCAAGGCGGGTGGATCATGAGGTCAGGATATCGAGACCATCCTGGCTAACACGGTGAAACCCTGTCTCTATTAAAAACACAAAAAATTAGCCAGGTGTGGTGGCGGGCACCTGTAGGCCCAGCTACTCGGGAGGCTGAGGAGGAGAATGGCGTGAACCTGGGAGGTGGAGCTTGCAGTGAGCCAAGATCGCGCCACTGTACTCCAGCCTGGGCGACAGAGTGAGACTCCGTCTCAAAAAAAAAAAAAAAAGAAAGAAAATTGTCTTTAGATCTGTTTCAAAGGGACTTAAAAGTCACCCTATTACATTCAGTACAACTTATTTTTAAGTAAAAATAGTATTACTAAGCTTAGTTGCCTACCCCGGGCTCTGGACTTGCTTTCAATGAACTTTTGATTATTTTTCAAAAATAAAACTTTATTTTCATGCATTGAAGCTTTCTTATTTTTGAAGATAGTCAAAACAATAGCTTGCTGTCCCTGAAGGCTTGAATTGAAGAGCTGGAAACTCTTCTAAGAAATTGCTACAGCCTTATTTAATCTTATAGCTTCCCAAGGTAACCCCCGTGGGAGAGAAAATACGCACTGAGATGTGTAAAGTTAGTATATTTGTTTACAACCTCGGTTGCTTTACGTTATCTAGGTACCTCATCTTCATTAGCAGTAGGTTAACTCTACCCATAATTCCTTTAATTAAAAACTTTTGTCAAAGGGGCTGTAAAATATTTATTTAGCTTGATTTCATTGATAAAGCAAAGGAAATATCTCATTTATAAGTAGCTCATCTTTCACCTGAGATTGTTCTGACTGAAAACAATGTTGTTTTTTTAAGTAGGAAATAAATTATGCTTCTTGATTTTAAAAGATAGCCCATCCTTCAAAGAGCTTTGGGTCATTTCATTTTACATACTCTGTCCAAGGTAATTTCTAATTTGCTCTTTTCAGAAACAGTGTGGGGGAGGTGCTGTTATAATATTTAATGTTTTCTCATACCTTTCTTACCAAGAATATCATGCAGCTCTCAAATCATCACAGAGCAAACAAAAACACTCTCTCTCCACCCCACTGGCTAAAATCTGTGGGTTTAAAGGCAATGTCTGGTTTTAGTAATGTGGAATTCTTTGTTAGCCTTAGAGGTGAGAGATCAATGACTTATTCTTGTAATCCCTTAACTCTTAAACAGTCTACCAGAAAGCTGGTTTCAAAAAATAAGACCAGGCTTTGCATTTAGATAGAGACTCAAATGAGTCACTGGGAATGTATGTGCTCCTTTTGGTGCTGTGTTTTCATCCCATCAGACCCATAAATTATACTGGTCTCAGCTCTTTAATTCCCTTTAGGGAGGACTGGGATAAAGAACATCAGCCCATTCTAAAAAATCCTGCTGTTTTTATGACACACAGAAATAGCTACAAGAAATACCTTAATCATTTTTACTTGCAGGGTCGTGTAACATTTTTTTTTTCCCCTCAAAAGTTAATGATCACAAGAGGCCCGCACACATACACACACAGATCGCTAGCCCTTGGGTCTATCTAAGTCACCTTTATGGCACAGCCCCAGAATAAAACTATACTTAGTTCTCTGAATTTGCACTCTTGTTATACACTTTTCAATTTATAGGTTTCCATTTCATTTCCTCTGCAAGCCATATTGTAGCTATAATATTTCAGTTCTTGAACAAGATATTTACTTAGCAGGTCAAGACTAATAATCCAACTTAAATTTTCATTCATGGTGTGAAATTGATTGAGGCCTGTCTCCATTAATCAGAGATACTTGGGCTTCTCATTCTTGTATTTATACTTTCATGTATTCTTGTGCCTGGAATGACTTTCCTTCTGATAGATGCAAGAGGCAGATAAGGGGGAGGGTCCCCAGAGAAACTCCTGCCCATTGGGAGGACAGGGTGGAGCCACGGAAGTTCAAGCCTTTTGCAGGGGGAGGAGCCTGGCCCCTCCTGTTCCTGTGTAGTAACTTGGGATTCAATCTTGTGAGATGGGGGCTTGTTAACAGGAATCCCTCTCGCTTTGTTGTGTTGTTTTTCCTTTTTCCGTTTCACCCATAACCCCTCACCCTTCAAAGTGTCTGCTAGCCTAATCTTTCCTGGTCGTGTGACAAGAACCTGGGTTTTCCTACAACACTTCTCCATTCCATCTAATGAAATTCTTTCTTCCATCAAAGCTCAGATCAAGTTCTGCTTCCTTCCATGAATCTCCTCCAATTTTTAAAATTATTAGCACTACACAATTCTCTTTATTCTCTGAACTCTTACGATATGGAATATAATGTTTTGAACTTTTTGGGGGTAATTGTTTTCTAAAAGAGACTGTATACCACTTATGGACCGTTGGCATGGCATATCTCCAGAAAGCCTTCTTCCCCAACTCTTCCTAGCATGGGGTCAGGGTGAGAGTCAAACCGAGGTCCTCACATTGTCTCATTTTCTTTATTGGTAAATCAATCTTCATGGAAGAAAAGATGTGAAAATACAGGGATTTTACTTAATCAATTCAAAGTGGGGTCTTGATGACAATAACTGTTTTGCTCATTTTTATTGTGTTGATGTCCAAACATCAAATATATAATATATAGTTCACGAATTTTGTGTGGATCGTGTTTACCACAGTCCTACTCTCTTTCGCTGTTTTCAGTTTTCAAACATTAAACAAATCACCTATTTGGAAATTTTATGTTTCTGTTTTTCTTTTTAGCCTTTTATTCTTTTCTGAGCTCCCTCTTTAATATTTTCCATTTCTGTCATTTTCTCACTTTGTTCTAATTTTCAAGAGTCTAATGGTTTAAAAAAAGAAAATGCATTTGTACTCAAAGCATACAATACTAGAAAATATTTTTATCAAAAAATATTTTACTCGATTTCAGCCCACTGCAAACTCCACCTCCCAGGAGGTGAAGGCCTAAATCCCATTCCACAGGCAGGAAAAAAATGGAATGAGTTGTCCCAGCTCCAGCAACTAGACAGGAAGAATAGGGCTAATTTCCCCTTCCTCTGCTTTTTTTTTCTATTCAGGCCATGAACAGATTAAATGGTGCCCACACACACTGGGGTGGAGACTATTTTACTGAGTCTACTGATTCAAATGCTAATCTCATTCAGAAACACCCTCACAGACACACCCAGAAACAATGTGTAATCTGGGCACCCTGTGACCTACTCAAATTAACACATACAATTAACCACCACAAAGTCCCTTACTGCAATTTGTTGGATCATCTAAATCTCTTTTAATCTTTAGATTTTTCTCTTTGTCCTTCTCTCTATCTCTTGCTTTTCCTTGCAATTTGTTTGTTAAAGGAACCACATTGTTTGTCCTATAGAATTTTCTCCAGGCTGTTTGTTTATTACATCCCTATTGTGTTATTTGACATTTTAAATATTTAATTAAACTTTGTTTAATATCTTGCAAAATTGTAAGTATTTGCACGGTTAGCAGTCAACATCAAATTAGTTGCCAATATCAAGAATTAGTGTGTGTGTATACATACCTGTTTAAGAGTAAAATAAATTGCTTAATATTGCAGAATTTTCCTCAACCACTGTGTGTAACTTTTGCATTTACCCAGTGAATTCCTTAGTATTTCCCAGAACCACAATTGGAACCTGAAGAGAAGCAAGAAAAGAGGTTGCTTGACCCTACTGGGAAACTATACTTTGTTATGCAAGAAGCTATTGTATTCATGCTGAGAGGAAGATTTCACAAGTTATTTGGTTTGTCTCTTACTTAAACTCCATCTCCATACCCCAAGTCCTCCTTGCATTCCAGGGCATTGTGTGTTTCTAATGCCATGAGCAGCGTAACACACAAAGCTTTACAACCTTCATGTCTGGTTTCCAAGACTGCTATGGTCTGAATGTGTCCCCCAGAAATCTGCATGTTGCAATCTTAACGCTCAAGGTGATTGTATTGTGGAGTGGGACTGTAGGGAAGTGGTTAGGTCATGAGGGTAGAACCTTTGATGGGATCAGTGACTTATAAAAGAGGCTTTAGAGAGTTCATTCACCCTTTCTACCATATGAAATTACAGTGAGAAGACAGCCATCTACGAGGAAGCAGACACTCACCAGACACCAAATCTTGGGGCCAGCATCTTGCTCTTGGACTTCCCAGCCTCCAGAACTGTGAAAAATAAATTTTTGTTAATTATAAGCCACCTACTTTATAGTATGTTTTTTATAGCAGCCCAAATGGACTAAGACAAGGACATTGGGTGACAAACGACAGAAGCATTTCCCTGGCACCTGAATGACATTGGTCATGAAAGCAGATATTAGGACTTATAGATTGTGCATTGCTAGCACTCAGTGTTGGATTCCAAATAGACGAGCTCATGTGTGTGCCCATTTTATGTGTGTGTGGATGTGGATGTGTGTATTTGTGATATTTGATACCTATTAATGTGCAGGACCCAAGGCAGGGGCTTTCCTCCATACCTGGGTCTAGTAGTTCTGTCTCCTGGGGTGGGACAGTGTTTTACACGCCTCAGTCATTTGAGTTACCACCTTCATGATTTTTACCATTGCTCCATACCGCTTGTTCTGTTAGCTACCTTATTAGTTTTCTAATGCTGTATATAACAAATTACTACAAACTTAGCTCAGCTTAGCTGAATTCTTTGCTCAGAGTCTCACAAAGCTGAAATCAAGGAGTCACGAGATGTCAGTGTCTCATCTGGAGGCAGTTCTCTTGTAAGCTCATTTACGTTGTCGGAAGAATTCAGTTTTTTGCAGTTGTAGGACTGAGGATTCTGCTTTCTTGCTGGCTGTCAACTGACAGCAAGTTCCCCTAATCTACTATGACACTGTTTTACATGATATAATTTAATCATGGGGGTGACTATTCCATTATATTCAGTTTCTTCCCATACTCAATGGAGGACATTTATATACCAGGGAGTAGATATCTTTGGGGCTATTTGAGAATTCTGCCTACCACATTTATGTAACATGTTTCTTTAAATCAACTCACTTTTAAAACTTAAATACATTTGTGAAAAGTATATATCATGGATTTGATGTGCTAGGAGTGTGTGTGTTTGTATTTATATATGTCTTTTTCTTTTAGTTATTTATTTATTTTTAGACAGAGTCTCGTTCTAGTGCCCTGGTGGGAGTGCAGTGGTGCCATCTTGAATCACTACAACCTCTGTCTCCCAGACTCAAGAGATTCTTATGCCTCAGCCTCCTGAGTAGCTAGGATTACAGGCATGCCCCACCATATCCAGCTAATTTATTGTGTTTTTAGCAGAGACAGC